>NC_083477.1:20307501-20485001 GCF_030014155.1 Tachysurus vachellii | reverse complement strand
AAAGACTTCAACCTGGAACTGGCCATCAAAACACGAATCATCTCAGACGGACTGAAGTATTCGCTGGCCACAGGGAACTGGGGCGACGTCAAAAAAGCCCATCAGGCTCGAGCCGGAGTGTCTCAGGTGATCTCGCCGTGATGTACACGGATACGTGGGAATTCAGTTAATAGCTAATTAATCATTTTAATCTGGTTTGAAATCGTATCATAAGCCTCAAGCTTTAAAATTCATTATTAAACTGATTTTTATTAAAACTTTTTTTTTTATTTTGCTTGCAGGAAACAATCACGATAGCGATCGTATTTACATTTATAAACAATTATTTATTGACATTTATTTAATGTTTGCAAAACTACACTTACATTAAAGTTTAATGTAAACTTTACATTACAATTTAAGTTAAATAAATTAAAATTTATTAGAAATGTATTTATTTATTAGATAATTTATTGTTATTATTATTATTTTATATATATACATATATATTTTTTTTTTAGATTAATTACATAATTTTAAGCAGTCAGGTTGCATTTATTAGCTTAAATGTATCTTGGAATAAAAATATATTACAGAAAAACATTGTGACAAACTCTACAGTTTAACGTCCGTCCATTTGCAAACTTGTATAAGTATAATAAATAAATATATAATGACGATGCCTGTAATTTATCCCCATATGTCACTCAGCCGTCGCAGCAGACATTATTGTCTTTATGAATAAATTTGAATCTAAGCGTATTAAAGGTCGTCTGTGCCGTCGCTCTTCAGGTGTTGAACAGACTGACGTTCGCCTCGACGCTTTCTCACCTCCGCCGCGTCAATTCGCCCATCGGCCGAGACGGCAAACTGGCGAAGCCGAGGCAGCTCCATAACACCCTGTGGGGTATGGTGTGTCCCGCCGAGACGCCCGAGGTACTGACGAGCAAAACAAAACGGAGGAGAGAAATAAACATGATGGAGGTTTCAGATTCCTTAAAGTGTGTGTGTGTGTGTGTGTGTGTACACAGGGCCACGCTGTAGGGCTGGTGAAGAACTTGGCACTGATGGCGTACATCTCTGTGGGTTCTCAGCCGTCTCCCATTCTGGAGTTCTTGGAGGAGTGGAGCATGGAGAACCTGGAGGAGATCTCACCTGCTGCGATTGCAGAGTCAGTCTCCTAAGACAATGCTGATGTTTATGAAAACAAGCTTTGCGATCGCGCTAACGTACGAAATCTTTCCGTTCTCGTCCAGCGCTACGAAGATCTTCGTGAACGGCTGCTGGGTAGGAATCCACAAAGACCCCGAGCAGCTGATGAACACTCTGAGGAAGCTCAGGAGGCAGATGGACATCATTGTGTCTGAGGTAAAAAAAAAAAATAAAAAAAAAAAAGGAGCCACCGTTTGAACAAAAAAGCTCCCAGAAAGCTGCTCAAGCTAACAAGTTTCCTCCACGCAGGTGTCCATGATCCGTGATATCCGAGAGAGAGAGATCCGGATTTACACGGACGCCGGGCGGATCTGTCGCCCGCTGCTTATTGTGGAGAAGCAGAAGCTCCTGCTGAAGAGACGCCACATCGATCAGCTCAAAGAGCGAGAGTACAACAACTACAGGTACGGAATGTCCTGGATGACTCTGTTCTAACGTTGAATTCATACGCATCCTTATTGTGTGTCTGTCTGTGTGCGTGTGTCTGTCTGTGTGCGTGTGTCTGTCTGTGTGCGTGTGTCTGTCTGTGTGCGTGTGTCTGTCTGTGTGCGTGTGTCTGTCTGTGTGCGTGTGTCTGTCTGTGTGCGTGTGTCTGTCTGTGTGCGTGTGTCTGTCTGTGTGCGTGTGTCTGTCTGTGTGCGTGTGTGTGTGTGTGTAGCTGGCAGGACCTGGTGGCGAGCGGCGTAGTTGAGTATATCGATACATTAGAGGAGGAGACTGTGATGTTAGCCATGACCCCAGATGACCTCCAGGAGAAGGGCGTGGCCTACTGCTCCACCTACACTCACTGTGAGATCCATCCATCCATGATCCTGGGAGTGTGTGCATCCATCATTCCATTCCCTGATCACAATCAGGTACACACACACACACACAACACACACAATCTCATTGTCCGTCATCGTAATAACACACACACGACCTGCACATTGTGTGTGTTTGTGTCTCTAGTCTCCCAGGAACACCTACCAGTCTGCTATGGGGAAGCAGGCTATGGGTGTGTACATCACCAACTTCCACGTGCGTATGGACACGCTGGCTCACGTGCTGTACTACCCACAGAAGCCTCTGGTCACCACACGCTCCATGGAGTACCTGCGCTTCAGAGAACTGCCAGCAGGTGACGCTACACACTAATCCCATGTTACTCCTGTTCTATCTGTTGCACATTGGAGCGGATCATAAAGGTCTCGGTGTCGCATCCTGTTGGCGTCGGGCCGCTGTGATCGACAACGTGCCGCTCCCGACCCAGAGAGCACGTCGTTTTGAACACGGACGTTAAAATCCGTCTGTTCTTCTAGGTATCAACTCCATCGTGGCCATTGCGTCATACACGGGTTACAATCAGGAGGATTCCGTCATCATGAACCGCTCCGCCGTGGACCGAGGCTTCTTCAGGTACGTCTTGTGCTTCGACACACCGATTAAACGGCGCAGAACCAAACCACGCTCACTATAAACCCCTCTCAGGACCGAAGGCGGAAGGAGTTACACACGTGTTGTGTTTTGTTTTCAGGTCGGTGTTCTACCGCTCCTATAAAGAGCAGGAGTCAAAGAAAGGCTTCGACCAGGAGGAGATTTTCGAGAAACCGAAGCGTGAAGAGTGTCAAGGTGAGTCACTGATTAAACCGAGCTCCAGTCTGCTAAAGTTCTAGGTCTAGTTACTGATGATAACGAAACCGCGCGACATCGTCGTATCTCCCGTCTCTCTCAGGAATGCGTCACGCCATTTACGATAAGCTGGACGACGACGGCCTGATAGCGCCGGGCGTGCGCGTGTCCGGCGAGGACGTGATCATCGGGAAGACGGTCACCCTGCCCGAAAACGACGACGAGCTCGACAGCACGAACCGGCGCCACACGAAGAGAGACTGCAGCACGTTCCTGCGCACCAGCGAAACCGGCATCGTCGACCAGGTCATGGTCACGCTCAACCAGGAGGGCTATAAGTTCTGCAAGATCCGGGTGGGTGCGGCCTTCCTCGCTGCTGATGCAGGGAGTTCATCGTAGCTGTGAACCCGTGCTCATTCGTCTCCGGGTTTGTTTTCCGCAGGTACGTTCGGTTCGAATCCCTCAGATCGGAGACAAGTTCGCCAGTCGACACGGACAGAAGGGAACCTGTGGGATTCAGTACAGGCAGGAGGTGAGAATGTTATATACGTCATCACACACAGATGAACAGATTATAATCTGGGGAAAAGGGTTACAGATATTATAGTCATTTAGCACTTACTCCTCCTGCTCTGTCTGTACAGGACATGCCCTTCACCTGCGAAGGAATCACCCCAGACATCATCATCAACCCCCACGCCATCCCCTCCAGAATGACAGTCGGTCACTTGATCGAGTGTCTGCAGGGGAAGGTATACACACACACACACGCACACACACACACAGATGGATTTGTGAGATTTGGTTTCACCTGAAACCGTCTTCTGCGTCTTCTGCAAAACAGGTTTCTGCGAATAAAGGCGAGATCGGCGACGCCACACCGTTCAACGATGCTGTGAACGTACAGAAAGTGTCCAACCTCCTGTCTGAATACGGCTACCACCTGAGAGGAAACGAGGTCAGATTATTATTATAATGTTAATAGAATTTAGGCGTGTGTGTGTGTAATTCTCTGGAGACATCCTGTGCTCTCTCGGGTCCTGTAGGTGCTGTATAACGGGTTCACAGGTCGAAAGCTGACCTCTCAGATCTTCCTCGGCCCGACTTACTACCAGCGCCTCAAACACATGGTGGACGATAAGATCCACTCGAGGGCACGAGGTCCCGTCCAGATCCTCAACAGGCAGCCCATGGAGGGTAGATCACGGTGAGACGCACGTGCACGCTACACCGTACTTCGTCCTTGACGTGCGCACAGACATCGTGCTGTAGAATATACTGACGTGTTCGCCGTGTTGTACAGAGACGGAGGTCTGCGGTTCGGCGAGATGGAGCGAGATTGTCAGATCGCTCACGGTGCAGCTCAGTTCCTGAGGGAGCGGCTGTTCGAGGCGTCCGATCCTTACCAGGTGCACGTGTGTAACCTGTGTGGCCTCATGGCCATCGCCAACACGCGCACACACACCTACGAGTGCAGGGGCTGCCGCAACAAGACTCAGGTCAGAGACGTTACTTTTTTTATCTGCTTTCGTTACGTTTCTTCCTCCGTTGTATCAGCACGTAACCTCTCGACCTCCGCGTCACAGATCTCGCTGGTGCGGCTGCCGTACGCCTGCAAGCTTCTGTTCCAGGAGCTCATGTCCATGAGCATCGCCCCGCGCATGATGACCACCTAAACTCCGCCCCGCTGAATCATGGGAAACGAGCGGGGGTAAAGCCAGGCTCGGTCGCCGTACTGTTTGTGTCGTTAGCGTTTCGGTTGTTTTTGTACAATGTTGAATGAAATAAAGCTTTTTGTTGTTTCGGGTTTTTGTTGCTTGTTAATTCTTTGATAGAAAAAATCTCATCTGCAAAATCCCAAGTTTTTTGTAAAATATGTTCCCAGTAATTCCTGAAATGATTCTTCTAATAATAATAATTTTTTATTATTATTATTATTATTATTAATTTTATTATAAATACTAAGATTCTTTGTAGATTTACTTAACATTGGTCTAAAAGAATTTTTTTTTTTTTATTCGTATTTGAATTTTTTTTCTGATGGCACACACACATCGATACAGTCATGTGTCAAGTACATCATGTACATTGCATATAAATATGTAGCATGGTTGGTGTGAAAGTATTGGCACCTTTGAAGACATTGGGCTGTAAACTTTTAAAAAAAAAAAACTTTTTTACCAAAATTTTACTTTTTTTTTTTTCCGCACAGATATTTTTTCGAATAAAATAAATACATTTAAATAAAATCAATAAATAAATCTAATAAATGAAAATCTAAATAAATTAGAATAAAAAAACTAAACACATGCTCTGTGTAATAAAACCCAGACGGATTCACTCAGGCGTCCTGCAGCCTCGAGACGAGATCTAAGCACCGATTACAGTTTTAGTGTCTTAGAAACGTCCAGGTTTTAATTTTAATCCACTGTTTTTTATTTAGATGAGAAAATATTCAAAGATAGGATTCTAGATTTTATTTTATTGTGATGAAAACCAAACACAGTTATGGAAGTTATTGTGCCTAGAAAATAACTGGGGGGAAAAATCTCTCTGGCACAAATAGAGTCAGTGTGTCTTAACAGTCTGAGCTTTAAACCGTCTGTGTTGTGTATCAGTCAGAAGCTCCTCTTGAGTCCCACCTCAGGCTGGTGTGAGACGCAGTAGGATGGAGAACAACGGTATTTAGGATAGACATCAGGGTTCTTGCGAAGCTTTGTAGCTCTTTGTAAAAGCTGCTGCCTTTAAACCTTGAGGTTGATGGTTCAAACCTCGTCATGTGTCTTTTTTTGTCACTCAGACGTGTGTTTGAAAGATGAATGCACAAAAAAAGTGTAGTATAGTGTTGTGTAGTGTAGTTTAGTGTTGAGTAGTGTAGTGTAGTGTGTAGTAGTGTGTAGTATAGTGTATTGTTGTGTAGTATAGTAAAACAAAACATAGTACAGCATAGTGATTAAAAAGTAAATGTAAAAAAAATACAAAAAAAAGATGAAAAAGTAAATAAATGAATATATTAAAAAAGGGGGGAAACTGAAAATGTATAATAAAAATAAGTAAAAAAAATAAATGAAAATGTATAATAAAATTAAAATAAATATATTAGACATACACACCTCAGCGTAACATAACCCCACCTTTCACCTCTCCCGGAGCCCCAGGTGGGACAGACCGGACTTTCTCTCTTTCTTTCTTTCTCTTTGCCGGATTTTACAGTCCCACCCGAGTCCAGAACCTGCTCCCCAGTGAGGGTCTCGAACCGAGGTTCTCCTGAGACCAGCACACACCTTTAACCCACTGAGCCACAGAGCTGACACACTCCTTTTTTTTGGGGGGGGCTTTATCTTTTAATTTAAAACCTCATACACACTAAGGCATGTGTTTATGGAGTAAAAAGCCTGATCAGTTTCACCTGAGCATGGGCTTGAACCAAGACCCATATGGGTAATAAACCCATACACTTACTCAATGAGCCACAGACAGGCTGAAGACTTACTGCTCTTTTGGGTGATTTATCTTTATCTCATCCGCAACATGGCACAAACCTTAGTTTATTTATTTATTTTTATTTAGTGGTTAGCACGTTTGCCTCATACCCTGTGTATCCGCCTTGTGTGAGGGGGAAAAAAAAAAAGGTCACATATTAAACTGCGTCACATCATAATCTCTTTATTGATATGTGAAAATAAGTGCATTAGTTGATTGTAACTGTGTGTAAAATTATATTTAAATGTTTCATAGAAAAGAATTTAGCACCATCTCTCTCTCTCTCTCTCTCTCTCTCTCTCTCTCCATGAACAACTTCCACATTCTGGCTCTCTTTTTTTTTTTTTTGCACGTTCATCTTTCTATACTTGATGTTGCTCCTGGTCTCAAAAACTCTTCAGTGTAGCGAGTACGTGATGTACGAGAAGACGTCGGAAATACAAATAGATATTTTATCTCTAACTAGGAACAAGAAAACAAGGGTCTGGAGACTTATCTATCTCCATCTGAATCTTCTGATTGGTGTGTCAAAAGCTATGGAGAAAAGGACATGGATATAACAGTGTGTGTGTGTGTGTGTGTGTGTGTGTGTGTGTGTGTGCAGATAAATTTCAGTGTCTAGTCATGTCTAAAACCTTGGTGCTGTTCATGTGTAGTGTGTCATAGGTATGTATGTGTGTGTGTGTGTGTGTGTGTGTGTGTGTGTGTGTGTGTGTGTGTGTGTGTGTGTGTGTGTGTGTGTGTGTGTGTGTGTGTTATGATGTTCTCTGCTCATTCCAGTCCTTATCTTCCAGGAGGTGGCGTCGGGGTGAACACACACATCCTTCTTACAGCTCATCATCCTGGGCCACTACACACACACACACACACACACATACACACACACACACACACACACACATACACACACACACACACACACAAACACATTAGACTAGCCATTTCTTTTTTTTTATTAATCTGAGAAAATATATTTTTATCCATTTATATTTACATTCAGTAGCAGCTTTTGTTACTGCTGACATTATAGCAGCTATGAATGTTTGTTCTCTCTCTCTCTCTCTCTCTCTCTCTCTCCTATGGGTATTTTCTCTGCTCTTCTTCTACACACTAAACAATCCTTATTAACATGGCCTGACTAATCAGAGTGCATGCGGCACAAACGACCTGACCAATAGGAATGCAGAGACACCGTAAAAGGGGCGGGGTTTTGGATTTAAAAAGCTGCATCCAGCCTTATGCTAGTAGCCATCGCTACTAGAATAGCTGGACGCTAGCAAGCTTTTGTTATTCTTTGTGTCCTAGCGTCTCACCTATGCTTACTTGGGGTCTGCCCAAGGGTCTTGGGGTGAGAAAGGGGTCAGAAGGTAAGGCATGTACCATGGGGCAATTCGTAAAGTTTACTGCAAATAAGAATGTAGTTTGTTGTGTTTGAGGTTGATGTATTTGGGACTGGTTTTCTTGATTTTCACTGGACCGGTGTGCTATGAGGTAAAATGAGGTAAACTCTGCTCATGTGCTTTCTTTGTTTTATAAAGTAAACTCAAACATTTGAACATTAAACCAGTAAAAGCTTCCATTCAGATCCACTTCTTATTGGAGTGAGTATAACGTCAGACATTTGGCTTTAAGCCCTAAAAGCTGTTTAACACCTAATTTTTGGTGGAATTTAGTGAGTAAAACAACTTGGGACACTAGACTCTGGGACACTAAATCAACTGCGGTCTCACCAGATTGTTCAGGCAGCTGCTTGCGTGTTCAGACACGAGGAAAAATGCTCACGTGTCTGAACACGTGTACAGGCAGCGCTGCTCTGAAAGACAGAAGAATGATGGGTTTGTTTTAAATTTAAATTAAATCCTGCCGTCTCACCCTTTTGGGAGGGAATGTCGTCGATGGACTCGACCACGTGGATGGTGCCTGTGGCTGAGGCTTCACCCTTGGTGTTGGTGGCGTGACACTCGTACGTCCCGGCTACGTCCTTGGTCAGGGGAAAGATCTGAGAAACACACACACACACACACGCGGTTCTTTATCTTCACAACGTGATGCTGCTTTTCATCGAGCAACCGTAAACTAAAAATCCTGCTGGTGTTTACAACAAAGAAAAAATCTATACAAGCTCCGAGTCCTCGCGTTAACGAAACTCATTCTTACAAAACGCTAACATTCTTTAATGATATTCTATATCTAAAATTATTTAGTCGTAAAATACAACAAACGTATTAAGCTGAAAGTATAGATGCGGTAAAATGGAGGAATTGTCAAGTTTATTAAAATACAGTGATGCAGTTGAGAGAAAAAGGACAAGAAATGGTCAGAAATTGTTAATATTTGGATCAATTTCTACACAGAATATAATGAATGTGAATGAAACTCTATAACAATATCAGGAAGCGAGGTGTCTAACATGAAGGAGTTAATATAATATAGTTTGATGGCTGGGTTCTACATCAACAGGAAGAACCCAGAACACCGGGAAATCCTCCAGACATCGACGCTCAAACCTTTTAAACAATAAACCAGGAATGTCTTCTATGTAAAAATAAATGCTTCCTTCCTAACGTTCAGAAGTTCTCGTGTAAGAAGATTTGTCATGTCAAGAAACAAAATCAGAAAAACTCACCAGAACCCATCCGGTGACCTCGTGCTTCTCCGGGCCTCCTCTCATCTGGATGGCAAGGTTGTCTTCGTCTCCAGGGAGCAGCTGTGACTTCTGGTTATTGCCTGTGATCTACAGTGAGGGGAGAGAGGGAGGGAGAGAGAGAAAGAGAAGGAGTGAGTGAGTGAGAGAGAAGGAGTGAGTGAGGGAGGGAGAGAGAGAGAGAAGGAGGGAGTGAGGGAGAGAGAGAGAGAGAGAGAGAGAGAGAAGGAGTGAGTGAGTGAGAGAGAGAGAAGGAGAAGGAGGGAGAGAGAGAGAAGTAGAAGGAGAGAGAGAGAAGGAGAGAGAAGGAGGGAGAGTGAGAGAGAAGGGGAGAGAGAGAAGGGGAGAGAGAGAGAGAAGGAGAAGGAGGGAGAGAGAGAGAAGGGGAGAGAGAGAGAGAAGGAGAAGGAGGGAGAGAGAGAGAAGGAGAGAGAAGGAGCAAGAGAGAGAAGGAGAAGGAGGGAGAGAGAGAGAGGAGTGAGTGAGCGAGAGAGAGAGAGAAGGAGAAGGAGGGAGAGAGAGAGAGAGAGAAGGAGAGAGAGAAGGAGCGAGAGTGAGAGAGAGAAGGAGAGAGAGAGAGAGAGAGAGAGAAAGAAGGAGAGAGTGAGAGAGAGAAGGAGAAGGAGGGCGAGAGAGAGAGAAGGAGTGAGTGAGAGAGAGGAGTGAGTGAGCGAGAGAGAGAGAGAGAGAGAGAGAAGGAGAAGGAGAGAGAGAGAGAGAGAGAGAGAGTGAGAGAGAAGGAGAAGGAGGGCGAGAGAGAGAGAAGGAATGAGAGAGAGAAGGAGTGAGTGAGAGAGAGGAGTGAGTGAGAGAGAGAGAGAGAGAGAGAGAGAGTTAGTTCAGCACTGATATATGATTAAACTCATTAAACTAATGAAAGCTTATAGGGAATGAATCAACTTTGAGGTGACTCTGATTCATCTCAGGAATCAACTTAATACTTTTCCTATAACTGCACATCCCACAGTGCTTAATTCCTCTTTTCCCATGTTTTACTTAGTGAGGAAATGTTTACGAAGTCTGGAACAAGACTCGGTTCGCCTTGTAACTCGTAGATTAGTTTCGACTGTAGACTGAAGTTAAACAACATGGAATGCAACTATAAACGGATAAAAACTGGCAGAAAATCCTCACGGCTGTGGTATAACAGGAATAAAACACAGACCTGCTTCATCGTATCACACCATCGTTGATGACAGAGAGGTTTATTATTTATTTCACAGACTTATCACAACGTCTTGTGATAAACATCTACCTCATTAATCACTCTGTTTGTTCTGGCTCATAAATTAAATGCCTCTTCGTTCAGAAAAACTGTGCAATACGTCACTGAGAATGTGTGTGTGTGTGTGTGTGTGTGTGTGTGTGCTATGAATAACGTCGTGTGGAAACAATACAGCCGGAAAACGGGTGGAATTTAGGGAGAAGAAAAGTTTTATCAAACACGACATCTGCTCTCAGAATCGTTTAACACATCGCAGCAAACATCCTGAACTCGGCTCTAAGAGTTAACACACTACATCCTGTTCACCAGCGTCCCCAATATACAGGTCCCCAAAATACAAACACAGAACATGCTAATCTACCTATTTGGACATTATAAAGCTCCGCCCCCATGGATGGCCCTTGCTCTATAGTAGCAGCTTGGCAGTAGTAAAGATTTTTCAGGTCGTCTTCCAGCAAAACTTCCTCAAGCTTGGTGAGAAAATGTTTGAGTGAGTTACTGGGTGTATTGAGGACTGTACCTTCCTCCAGCTGAGCACCGGGGTGGGGACACCGATGGCCTCGCAGCTGAGGTACACCTGAGCACCGGTGACGTTCCAGACCTGACCCGGACTCGTAACTATCACAGGAGCTGAGAGAGGAGAGAGAAAAGTGAATAAATGGAGAGAAAATCAATAAGGCGGAAGGTTGAAAAAGAAAAGGTTTGCCGTCAATCTCAGGGCATGTGGTCTGTGTGTGTATGCGTGTGTATGCTTGTATCCTAATCCCCCCTGAAACGAAGGAATTTCAAACGATGGAATGTCTGCTCAGGGATATGGTCCGGGAGTCACCCTGTATGAAAAACAACAGCCCCCGGCTTGCTTATACAGTGCATTCCCTCTGTGTGTGTGTGTGTGTGTGTGTGTGTGTGTGTGTGTGTGTGTGTGTGTAAGCCCACTTATCCTTTTCCATGGCAGTGATATCAATCACTGTGACTCATTTCTAAGGAATCTATTGTCCAGTGTGTATCATGATCAATTGACCAATCAGATCTGAGAATCAACAACACAGGTTAAATCATGAGGGACGAGGACTCGAGTATTTTTAGTCCAGGAGCCTTAAGGAGTGTCTGATGAAGATGGAGCACAAAACTTGGACTAAACAAACAGACTGAAATAGCTGGGTTTTAAAAATGTTTTTAAACAAAATTAAACATTTTTTTAATCTTATTTAATAGAAGCCCTAAAAATCCACCAAATATATGTGAATATATAATTTTAGTGGAGTTATATTTGGGATTATTTTACAATGCACTTGCCCTTGTACTTTTAGACCCCTCACCTTTAGCGCACTTGCCCTTAGACCCCTCACCTTTAGCGCACTTGCCCTTGTTGTGTACATTAATGCGGTACTTTTAGACCCCTCACCTTTAGCGCACTTGCCCTTAGACCCCTCACCTTTAGCGCACTTGCCCTTGTTGTGTACTTTAATTCGGTACTTTTAGACCCCTCACCTTTAGCGCACTTGCCCTTAGACCCCTCACCTCTAGCGCACTTGCCCTTAGACCCCTCACCTTTAGCGCACTTGCCCTTAGACCCCTCACCTTTAGCGCACTTGCCCTTGTTGTTTACTTTAATGCGGTACTTTTAGACCCCTCACCTTTAGCGCACTTGCCCTTAGACCCCTCACCTTTAGCGCACTTGCCCTTAGACCCCTCACCTCTAGCGCACTTGCCCTTAGACCCCTCACCTTTAGCGCACTTGCCCTTAGACCCCTCACCTTTAGCGCACTTGCCCTTGTTGTGTACTTTAATGCGGTACTTTTAGACCCCTCACCTTTAGCGCACTTGCCCTTGTTTTGCACTTTAATCCCGGGTTTTTCTTGACGCTCCGCGGACGCACTCGCTGCTCTCAGCTCGCACACGCTCCGGTACTCCACACCGTCCGAGCCGCACACCTCGTAGTCACCGTTTTTACACGTGCACACGCCTGGCTCGGACTTTTTCTTCGCCGTTTTCTTGTCCTGACGCGGTTTCACGCACTCGAGACCGGGCGCGCAGCGCGTAACCACGGAGCCGCGCATCCCGCACGTCTCTCCCTCTCCGGCGGCGCACAGCTCGCAGCATCCACACGCGTCCATCACACGGAACGCGCACCCGGTGACCGGCAGCGCGGCGCACGAGCTCGGCTCACATGGGCCGCAGGAGCGCTGGACGCGCGAGACAGCAGCGGCGGTGAGCGCCGGGAGGATTAAAACCCACAGCATCATGACTGGAACAGATAACCGGGGTGCACGAGCGCGTCCGGTGCGTCGCAGCGCTGATTCTAGTCTTGCAGACGGAGAAGAGACGCATAGAGCCAGAGATAAAGTTAAACCCCGCCTACTGGACACGCCTAGAATCAGAACCTGATGCTGAATGTACTGTATCTCATGTCACATGACATTTTATCATTAAATTCTGGACAATGCAAATACAAAATAGTTTGTAGTAGTAGTAATAATAATAATGATGATGATAATAATATTGATAATACAAATAATAATAATAATAAACAGAATCTCACGAATTTAATGAAAACGAATTTACACGTACAATTCATTTCCGAAGAGGACGGAGATCTCTGTTAATTCCCAGTTAGTTCCACACACTATATTACTATATATATACTACTGATCGGAAGGTTGTGAGTTTGAATCCCAGGTCCACCAAGGTTCCACTGCCGGGCCCCTGAGCGAGGCCCTTAACCCTCAATTGCACAGTTGTATAAATCATAATAAAAATGTAAGTCATTCTGGATAAGTGTGTCTGCTAAATGCTGTAAATGTAAATATTCATCACAAGAGCAAAAGAACGAGGAGGAAGAGTGAAGAACAGACCTTCTTTTACTTTAGTTTACTCCCACACAAAGTTTACAGGATGCTTAAGAAGTCCTTTCAAAATATTTCTACCTCAACACCAAAACTGTTTATGCTGGAAATTCTTTAGTCTTCCTGTTTATCGTTTTTTCACGAACGTCCATCGTGATGTCCAGGAACAGAGAAGACAGATGGTGTATCGGCATCACGCTGAACCTGACCAACCTACGGTGATGTTTTTATGAGTTTATTTCATGTATTTGGTCACGAACGCAGCAGCGATGTCCCTGTAGGGAGTTTGAGAGTCCGAGTGAGACGGCGGGATTCGGCAGAGAGCACGGAAGCGTGGAGAACGCAGGAGGAGGTTGTGAGCCAGACCGATGCTGCTGGAGCTGAGCCAATACAGCGCCATTGACTAGAGCAGGAAAAGAGAAACGGAAAACTATTTAAAAGTAAACAGTGGCTCAAAAAAAAAAAAACAAAGCATAAGTTTGTGCTAGGAACAATTTAATTTCTATATACGTTAGCGACTGTGGAAATTCCTCATGCAATTCTACAAGAAATAGTGGGTTCATGGGATCTGGTTACATACAACATGTATTTAAAAGATATAATGATAAAGATTAGCTAGTACAGTTAGCTTGACCTGGCCACACCCACAAATCACTACAATAGAAGGTGCTATATTAATAGCCATATATTTTGTTTATAGCACATTCCATTCTGTAAATTTCAGTTTATACTAATAGTCATCTGTACATTATATTCATAGTACATATATATTCATCTGTATATTATGTTCATAGTACACACACATCTGTAAATTACTTCTATATCACCATTTTATTTAACTCATTAAATCTTGTACAAACTGTATATCCTGCACTTGCTACTATCGTTGCCTTGTATTTGTACATGTGTAATGACAATAAAGTTGAATCTAATCTAATCTAATCTATATGCCTTATTTATGTAGTCTGCTAATTTCCTAAAACGCTGCTAGCTAATATTGTACTTCATCGAGAAATCTGACATCTCGCTCTATAGACTGATGAGCTAACTTTGCGCTAAAAGTCCCAACGTCTACGCTTAAAGTCATCCAAAGATTATTTTTTGTTTTTTTGACATCTCCAAAAGCAAGAAAAGCGACAGAAGTTAATTAAAGTGGAACAGAAGAACGAAACAAAACGCTCTGTGCTCTGTATTTTTGAGTGATAATCTCGCAGGACGACGATCAAAGATTCGACGCAAAACGTGTAAAACGTGACTTTGTTACGACGGATGAAATTCGTGAAAGTACAAGAACCAGACGTAACGTCTAAAGCTCGTATTTGTTGCTGATCTGAGATGCTACACGGCTGCAAACTTAAGCCATAACACCAAAGTAGAACGATAACACAACTGAGGATAAAGATAAACGTTTGGGACGCTTCAGACGTATCGGACGTCTCCCGCAGACACGAGGCTTTTCTCCTGCTTTCTCTAGCTGGGGACAAAAATCAGTCAGAGCATCTCTGCTGGTATTCACATAAATGTTATGTAACGGCGCAGATAGACACAACAGTGTCAGTGCTGTGATCCTGAGGTGGATTTCAGCAGAGATGAAACGGTGTGTGTGTGTGTGTGTGTGAGAGAGAGAAAGAGAGATAGGAGGAAGTTTGGGATTCAGTGGAAAACCAACGTGATAAACAAACAGCCGGCATCCACGAATAGCAAGAAGTGACCGGTTATGTAGCTGAATGCAAATTTTATGTTTTACACCAAAATATATTTGGAGCATCACCAATAATTTCAAGTCGTTGCTCGATTTCCTTTCAGCTAACAATAATAACGAATAATGACTATTTTGCGTAAAAATTAGGAATACATCAGCGGTTTGGAACAAAATACATCACATATCTTATTTATTATCTCTCTCTCTCTCTCACACACACACACACACACACACACACACACACACAAACACACACACACCACTTACAGAAGGGACGGTGGCAGCTAAAGGAATCATGACCAGAGAGATTCCTCTGATAAAGTTGGTCACATACTTCTGGAACTTTGACTGTTCGAGCTTGCTCAGGGCGTGAACCTGTCGAAAACCATCACACACACACACACACTAAATCCTGTTCAAGCCATAATAAAATTGTGTATTTTGTGTATAACACAATGTTTAGTGTTACTTCATAACTGCTTTTTTCTTTTCACAGATTTTTCACTTCAACTTTATTTTTATTTTAACGTCTTAAATCTTCTAATCTAAACCTCTAAAGTGCCATAAACTGTCTATAAGCCAGGAATAAGGAAATCCCACCCTTCTCTTAGCTCTATTGTTTATTGATACTGTGTGTGTGTGTGTGTGTGTGTGTGTGTGTGTGTGTGTGTGTGATTTCCTCTGGTCTCATGTGAGACTAGGATAAAAGCATTATTTCCTCCATGACAGAAAAAACTGAATGTGTTACAAAAAATGTGTTATTTTGAGAAATTTACAATAATTATATTGGACCTAAAAATGGTTTTACACACACACACACACACACACAAACAGACACACACAGAGAGACACAAATACAGACACAAACACAGACAGACACACACGCACACAAAGACAGACACACAGACAGACACACAGACAGACACACACACAAAGACAGACACAAACACACACACACACAAAGACACACAGACACAAATACAGACACAAACACACACACACACAAAGACACATGCACACAAACAGACACACATGTCCTCAATGTGGTCGTCACCTCAGTGATTAGCAGGTTGATGAGACCCAGAGACACAGGGATGATCCATGTGGAGTCTGGGACTGTAAGGTCTGGAAACCAGAGAGCGCCACCTGCTGCCAGCTGCTGCTGCAATCCTGCAAAACACACACACACACACAGAAATTTAAAACGGCTGAGTGGAACACAGTGGAATGTTCTGAATGCTAGCCAAGATTCAGTCGGAAAGGCAGCGCTACAAGAAAATCACAGCGTGTGTCACAGTGGTGCATTATGGGTAAGTTCTCTATCCAGGGAATATAATTTCTCCACAGATCATTTAGCCAACACTACAAAAACGGCTGACGCTAACAACTCAGATTTGCCCCGCCCACTTTTAAACAGAAGAAATTCATCCATGTTAATTATGCAAATGAGGAGGTGACTTACCAGAGGGGGCATGTTCCAATCCCACGCTAATGTTACGCAGGGCGAGAGAGACGCTCACCCACATGGGCAACTGCACCCAGACGAGCAAGCTGGCCTTGAAAGGGTGGCAGTTGTCCCTCACGTACAACTCGGACACGATCCGCCGCAAATTCTTCTTAAAATGGTACCTGTGTGTTAGTGACATCAGAAATCCTGAAGTAATTTCTCATGGCTAACTTAAGCAAAACATGACATGCCTTAAGATTCAGTTTCCTGAAGTAATTACTAGCTAACATAAACTCTCTGTTATTTAGCTGATTAAAGTGACCTGTCTTGCTAAGCTACACCAGTTCAGCTAATATATAACGCAACCTGACAAACAGAGCACACCATTTCAAGCTAGCATTAGTTAGCATACTGAAGGTTAAATCTATCTAACCAACGCTACACAACCTGACAGACTGTGTAATTACTAGCTAGAATTTGAGCTAAAGTTTAGATTAAGCTAGCTAACACAATAACAAGTAATTACTAGCTAACATTTTAAAGGTTAAATCTATATAGCAAACACCACACAACATGACAGATTGTAAAACCGCTATCCGGGGATTGTTATAACAATCAAATTAAGCGAGTCTAAGTAATTACTAGCTAGAATTTGTGCTAAAGATTACATTATTTTAGCTAACAGCTAACATTATTAAAGCTTACAGACATTGTAAGATGTTACTAGCTGACATTTTGTTTAAATTTATGCAGTTCTCACAATCCAACCTGACAGACTGCACAATATATATAAAATAACTCTGTGCAAAAACAAAAAAGTGCTCTGAGGGTTAAATAACTAATTAGAATTCTGAGGGTTAAATAACTAGCTAGAGCTCTGATGGTTAAATAACTAACTAGCACTCTGAGGGTTAAATAACTAACTAGCATTCTGAGGGTTAAATAACTAGCTAGAGCTCTGATGGTTAAATAACTAACTAGCACTCTGAGGGTTAAATAACTAACTAGCATTCTGAGGGTTAAATAACTAGCTAGCGCTCTGATGGTTAAATAACTAACTAGCACTCTGAGGGTTAAACAACTAACTAGCACTCTGAGGGTTAAATAACTAGCTAGCGCTCTGATGGTTAAATAACTAACTAGCATTCTGAGGGTTAAATAACTAGCTAGCGCTCTGATGGTTAAATAACTAACTAGCACTCTGAGGGTTAAATAACTAATTAGAATTCTGAGGGTTAAATAACTAGCTAGAGCTCTGATGGTTAAATAACTAGCACTCTGAGGGTTAAACAACTAACTAGCACTCTGAGGGTTAAATAACTAGCTAGCGCTCTGATGGTTAAATAACTAACTAGCACTCTGAGGGTTAAATAACTAGCTAGCGCTCTGATGGTTAAATAACTAACTAGCATTCTGAGGGTTAAATAACTAACTAGCATTCTAGGGTTAAATAACTAGCTAGCGCTCTGATGGTTAAATAACTAACTAGCACTCTGAGGGTTAAATAACTAACTAGCACTCTGAGGGTTAAATAACTAGCTAGCGCTCTGATGGTTAAATAACTAACTAGCACTCTGAGGGTTAAATAACTAGCTAGCACTCTGATGGTTAAATAACTAGCTAGCACTCTGAGGATTAACTGTATCTAGGCAAGCGCACACAACCTGAGAATCTGCTAGATAGAATTAGTTACAAGCTTAGCTAACATCACCTGAAAAAACAGCATTGCTAGCTCATCGTATCATCGTAAAGGTATAAAAAATGGTCGCTTCTGCTTTCCCCAAGCTGAGAAACATAGTAATAATTATAATAATCCTCATTTATTGTGGTTTAAGGTGGTTCTTACCTGCACGTTTTCTCAGACCAGCCCTTCTCCTTGGCCCTGACGGAGATCTCGTAGCGTAGCCTCTGTGCTAACTCTGCTATTTCCTTCTGCAAGGCTTCGATCTAGCTGAGAGGAAATCAAAATAAAGATGTGAATAAAATACAAAATCTCACTGATATGGAATCAGCTCTATGATCTGTTCATTACAGGAAAAAAAATCAACAACCATGAAGCACTGATCCCAGATCAGCACTAGCGGCTCAAACGGTATAAACGCAATGAAACAAATCAAATCAATATTTAATATTTATTTCGATTTAAAGAGGCCACATTATAACATCGACATTCTACAAACTAATAAACTTTTTAAAATAAGGTTTTATTTAAAAAAAGACATGTTATGGAAGAAATCTACAGTGTCAGTGTGACATCACAAGCTGCTGTAATTACTTACAGCCGCTTTAAAGTTCTGGAGAGGAAATTCTGAACGACATTTTGAACGACAGCCAAGAACGAGAGCTTAAAAACAGCAACAACGACGTGGGAAAAAAGAGCTACTGGGAACAGATTCCTCTGAGAAGCATATGATGATTTGTGAAATAAAAAGAAATCAGCAGAGAGACTGTTTTAACAAATAAACAGTGCTGATGTTATCTTTAGAACGAGATGGAGATAAACATCGTATTCGCTTATTCGCGTCTGTGAGCTCGAGGCTGTTTACTTCACACAAGCCGAGATGTTCTCCAGAAGGTCAGAAGATCATTTCCAGGGGAAAAAAATCCAACGGTGTAGCTGTATTAAGTCGAGATGTCTCCCAGATGGGGGATGAGAACATGCGAGGGAGGGGAAGGAATAATTTTCTACAAAACATGGAGACTGAGAAGACTAAAGCGAGTGAGTCAAATTAGGAGCTGAATCATTTTGCCATATCCGATTATAAAAAGAAAGAAAGAAAATAAGAAAAATAAAGAGAAATCCAATCTGATATTCGATCTGAGTGATTCACACTTGTGAAAGGCATCGCCATGGATACGACTGCTGTGTGAGTCGATGGATGTCAAATGAATCAACTCAAATTGATTCGTTCAGTTGAAATTATTCAATTGATTCATTTTCTTTCTGATATTGAATGCTATATTGAATACAGAAATGAAAATGATCCTCAAATGTTAGATGGCAAGTGCCTTTACATCAATATAATGATGATAACATACACACAGCTATGATGCATGCAACATTCCTATTTTATCGTCCATGAACCTAATTCTTTTCACCCTCAGACACATTAGTTCCATAGAACTGACCAATCAACTGACCAATCAAATTGTGTAATAACTAGAAGAACTGATGGTTTAACTAAATAAAAGCTCAAATTTTGCTTCACAGAAATATTAGAATAAAAATCTTACCTAATGCACCTTTAACTACAATGAATTGTTTTTTATTAAAAAACCTTTTAAAATTTTGTTTTTACATCTTTCTTCTTCCCAGCCTGCAAGAAATACTCAAAATATTCTTGTATTTGTATTCTTGAATTCTTGTATACGCATAAAAGTTCTTGATCCCTAAAAAAAGCAAGTGTTGAAGAAGTGAGTGCATGAGACGAGACCTTTGCGATGATGGTGGCCTGGTAGACGGCGAGCGGCAGAGTGATGACGGTGCGCAATGCCACCGTGGTGCAGATGATCCCCGCCCACCATGGCAGTGCCGTCATCTGCTGGCTGGAGATCAGCAGCTGCTCTGTGAAATGGACTGGAGCAGAATCAGCCACACTCGCGTACCATCCGGAACCGGACCCGGCCTGGCTCACGCGCCTCGTGCTGCACGGCTGCAGGTACAATGATGGCACAGACAGGACGCTTCTGGAGCTGAGAGAGCGAGCAGGTCGGGGTGATGAGTCGGTCCTGAACACACCCTGAGAGATACATCTCACCTGGGCTTTTACTGTCAGCTGGACACCACGGAAATGTGACAGTAAGGATCCAGGGAAGGAGAGATTCAAGCATGTCATGGTCGAGAGCCTAATAGACAGATGACATTTTTTTTTATTTTTAAAAATCATTATATTTGACTTCGCTGTATTTGAAAACTGACATGAGCTGCAAGAAATAATAATAAAAATGACATTAAAAAACATTTACAACATTTATTTAACATCAACATATATTTAATATGGCTGAACAAAAGGTCAATATAATATCCATATGGCGAATAGTCATAGCTCAATACTGTTGTTTGGCATATTTTTAAAATAGATTAAATTGCGAGCAGCATTTGTTAAAAGTTAAAATTCTACAATTTCTAATAAAAAAAATTATACTGTTAACAAATTTCAGTTTTACGTATTTGTTTTCATTTCAGTCAGAAATAAACACAATCAGTTAATAATAATAATAATAATAATAATAATAATAATATTATATTATTATATTTGGTTATTATTATATTATTATTATTATTATAACAAAATATAATAATATAATAATAATATTACAATAATATATAATAATATAATAATAATATAATATTATAATAATATATAATAATAAAATAATAATAATAATAATAAATACAGTTTAAATTTAAATTAAACGTTCATCATTAAGCAATTGTCTTCAGTTTTAAAGATTAATTTATTATGAAAATAAGAAATTAGATATTTTGATAAAACAAAAAATTCATTATGAAACAAATACAAAAAAGACTCGATAAATATAGAATTATAAATATAGAATTTGAACCTTTTCTGTGTAACTACACTGCTTACTTATTGATTTTTTACAATACCAAAACTCCATGACATTCACAGACTGTTAATCCAAACACTAAATACATTGAAATATGTGAAAAATCTCTAATATCTAAAACAATCGCCACCCAGAATGAATGAAACTAGCTTTAAAATGCTAACTAAAATGCTAACTATGCTACACAACCATGAAAATCCTCACCTTCTGACGCTATTCCACATCTTACACAAAATAAGCTTTCACATTCTCTAATAATTTATTAAACACCGCAATTTAGACATTTTATCTAATTTGTTCTACCTTCTTTTATCTACCGCTCGTTAACACTTTGTAAATGTCAAAATAGCATGACAGGTCGGCGACAAGATATGACGTAATCTATGTGCGCCTTTTACTTTACTGACGCTTTTGCTATGTTCTACTGGCGCTATGGGGAGCTGAAGGACATCCAATAATAATAATAATAATAATAATAATAATAATAATAATAATAATAATAATAATAATAATAATACCACCACCACCAACAACAACAACAACAATAATAATAATAATCATCATCATAATAATAATCATAATAATAATAATACCACCACCACCAGCAACAACAACAACAATAATAATAATAATAACAACAACAACAATAATAATAACACCACAACCAACAACTACAACAACAACAATAATAATAACAACACCACAACCAACAACAACAACAACAACAACAACAACAATACTACTACTACTACTACTACTACTACTACTACTACTAATAATAATAATAATAATAATAATAATAATGACATACATGCTATTCATTGGAAATTTATTTATTGTCAATTTTGACCTCATTGTGTATAATACATTACATGTTTTCTGTATACTTTATTTCTCTTTAATGAATTAAAACATTTTTCAACAGACAATTTATTCCGAAAAAATAATTACAGGTAGATGTTTATGGTAAATTCATGTTAAAGTGTCAACTATCAATTAATATTGTACTTTACGGACCATAGAGGAAACAAATAAAGTAGAAATTAAGAATAAACAATTAAAGAATTAAAGTTGGACTGTATAAGTGACATTTATCTGTTCATGTTAAATTTTACATGAAATTATCATTAAACAATGCAATAAAGCTACAAAAATTTCCTTTGGAAATAGAATAAATCATTCTTACGTGAAATAACGCACAGTTGTGAATATAAGGGCTTCATCTTTCATTTTTGTTATTTTAATAACTTGACTTCCAGACATAGGTCAAATATCACTAACATGCTGTTTTGCGTTTCTCTCCCGTTTGCGCAGACGCAGCTGACGCAGTCGGAGCTGGAGCTCTTTGGGGATCTTCCTCTTCTTGACGAGGATCTCACGCAGCCTTGGTTTGACGATTCTGGACAATCTGAAGTCGCAGATGGTCGGGTAGTATTCGTATTCCACCCTGCAGGAGCGTGTGACCGGCACGTATCCATCTGCCATCACTGTCACCTCATAGTCCCCGGGGTTCAGGAGACGCCAGTAATCCCCTTCGGATGCTGGACATATAAAACAATGATTTAATTCTGGAGAAGTTGTGGATTAGTTTCTCTAACTGCAGCCCAGACAGGTGTATCCTTCAATTACAGAACTTAAAGATGACATTTTATACAACTCTGAGAGAGATAGAGATGGATTTATGGAACAGTGCTGGTTTAAGTAGTAAATGACATTGACATGATATTTATACACTCATGGTTTATATAAGTCCATTGCAAAGTCTTATCTTCTTTCCACTTTCAGATGTTATTTTGGTTTTACAGGTTTCTGATATTCAATATTCTCTTGATCTATTTCTTCTCTTGGAGGTCTATGATTGGTCCTTTGCTTATTCCAGAATCTGGCCTTTTCTTTGTTACTAGAAATAAATGTTTGATTTCCCTCACCGGATCGGATGTGATGGTCAATGTTGTCCACTTTAACGATGGCGTCTGCAATTCCAGCCTTGGTGTCTTTGTCCTTTATGACTCCTTTAATGCCTCGATGGACCTGTGAATCATTTTTCCAGCGTAGAAACTTAATCCCTTTATTTAACATACATTGCTAAGATAATGTTCAGCTTGTTGAGTCCTGGGAGTAGCAGCATTAAAATATACATAAAGCTTTACATGCTAGGTGCAATTTCTTTAATAAACAACACAAATTACAAAATAACCCTGAGCTGCTAATCGCTTAGTCAAGAGAATAATAAATGATTTAGAAAAGTTTGAAGATATGTCGGAAATATCACCTGCTCCATGTAGACCAGCAGCGACTCTCTGTTGTTCCGCCACTCGATAGGCAGCTCGTTGGTATGAGGGAATTTATCACATGACAGCTCCACAGTCACCTCGAAACAGTTGGTGTGCAGGTAGCTAAAGTCGTTCATGCCTGTAGAACGATAATAAAATCACAGTCAACCAGCTCGCTATTCAGAGGATGACATGAAAAACATGGCACCATGACCAGCTTTGTACTTTGGGTAATTTATGAGAACAATGCAGTTTTTTGTTTTACTCCTTTAAAGCGGCAGTATGTGACTTTCAGCGGTTTATTGAAATGGAGACCTCTCTGATTATTATGGTGATATTTTCTGTCAGGAAATGTTTATTAATCAATTATGGAGTGTCAGAGGAAGAAAGTATTTCATTTGTAATTTCCTGAGGAAGGTCCTAGAATTTCAGCAGAACGTGGACAACCCGTACAACCTGTACTCTTTTTTAAGGATACCCACTGCCTGGCACCGTGTGCCAGTTAGCGCCGTTGACGATGTTGTTTTGCCGAGTGAAGTCCTTGTTGTGGCATGGCCGTCGGTGTGGATTGGACATGGCGTGGTTGGTGCTGGCGTAGACGGTGGCGAGCCAGCGGAAGAAGCTGTCGTCCGGGGTGGGGGTGTGTTCGCGAGCAGCCCAGTCACGCGCCATGTCGAATGGGTACGTGACCACCAGCTCACCGCCGTGCAGGTTGGCGCTCAGTACGAAGGGAATGGACTGCATCCAGCTGATCACAGCACGCGTCTCCGGGGCAACCTTCAGCCGTCCATTAGTAAACAGCAACACAATTTCACTGACGCGTTGAGTTTTACTCCTCACTTTAAATTCACTAACAGTGACATAGATATTACCTCAGGGTTATGAGGCATTATAAGAGTTAACAAATTAATGAATGATTTACAGGATTGACAGATTTCTTCATGAAGCTTTCTCACCAAAGCGTCCTTTGATGTGTACTGTTTGGGAATGGGGATGTAATGGTTAATGAGTTTGGACTTGTCCGTCTCCAGCTCCATGGCGTCCCACATCACGGAGTTCAGATTGGCGAAGTTGTTGTTCATGTCGTAGCCTTTGTAACTGAAACGCCCCAGAGCCCAGCCGGCTAGCTCGGATCCCTGCAGAAGAACAAGACTCACCGTTATAGTCTATAAGTTACCTTCTGAACGCAATGTTTATAAAGATTCAGGATTGTGGGACTCATGGCACCTTCTTGTAGGCCATCTCGTAGCCGTCAGGGTTCATAGAGGGCAGCAGATGGATGCGAGTCTCTTTAACCAGATGGACTACACGCTGGTTGCCCTGTTTGTATTCCTGACAGATGTACTGCATCAGGTTCAACAGCAGCTCTCGGCCCAGAACCTCGTTCCCGTGCATCCCTGCCACGTAACGGAACTCCGGCTCACCTGCAGGGGGCAGCAAAGAACTTTTAATATTGAAACACATACTGTACAACAGTTTAGTTTGAGTATAAATGGTTATCTGACATATTATGGTGTTTGGTGTTGCTGTGGTGAAAAGAGTTAACTTAAATATCTCTTTAATTTCATACAAAGTATTTTTTTGAAAGCTTCTTTTTTATTATTATGTCGATTTTTTCCTAGCAAATTGACTTTAACAAGATAAAATGTCCAAAAATGTATTTTTTTTTTGCAGTTGCTAATTACTTTTATGTTCTAATTGTTTATAATATTGTTGATTAATATTTATTTATTTATTTCAGAGTTTTATATTCTCTTTGTCTTATACATTGTAAAGGGAATTTAGGCGTCTATTATTTATTTGGAACAATAATAGATTTGAAATAAATATCATATACATTTTATAATACGAATATGTATTTCTATTTGACAGATGAAAATAAATACGTGTCAACTAAATACACTTTTGTTTGTAAAGATTGATTATATTAGATTCTATTCAAAATATAACTAAATTTGTGAGGTTGCCATAGCAACAACAAGCCAAGAAACCGTTTTCGTGAAACCGTTTCATTTCTGAATGAACGCAGTGTTACTTATTTGTAACCTGAACAAATAGAAATAAAATATATATATAATACCACAAATGTCATAAAATGTAACAACACATTATGATGTCACAGACGATATTTGCATATGCAAATGATACAGCAGTGTCTTAAAATCACTGCAGGTAATTTGACTGGAATGTAGTTTACAGACTTTAGGTAGTGAAATGCTGAGATTTTTTACAGGAGAAGCTAACAGCTACATTACGGTAAAGGAACAGATGTGAGACTAATGAAACACAAACTCAGAGCCTCTCTGTCTCTCTCTCTCTCTCTCTCTCTCTCTCTCTAACATACATATCTCTCTCTCTCTCTCTCTCTCTCTCTCTCTCTCTCACTCTCTCTCTCTCTCTCTCTCTCTCTCTAACATACATATCTCTCTCTCTCTCTCTCTCTCTCTCTCTCTCTCTCTCTGTCTTTTAGCTCTCCGCTAACAGTGGGGTCTGAAATTTGGCACCTTCCCTAAAACAGCACTGCACTGCATCCAAACACACCCACATATTCATCTAGAATTGTGGAAATCTGTAAAAGTGGAAACAAAAAAATATCAAGGAGGTTTTTTAAAGGTTAAAAAAAGAATAATTATACGTTTTTTTTTTTTTTTTCCGAAATTTACTTTTGTCTCTAATGCTGAAGAAATATGCAGAAATCTACTTGAAAAGATCAGATTTTCACAGATAGCATTTTAGTTAGCAATTATATCTGGAGTATTCCTGAGGAGAAATAAACTGTTTACATTTAAACTGGATCTAGCTCAACCCAAAAAGCTGCTTAGCTAACCTTTTAGATAGCTAGTTATTAATCATTAGCTTGCTAGCCCTGTTTCTCTTTACTAGAAAGTGTATATAACCTGCTAGCTAGACAGAGTGCATTAGCTAGCTAGCTAGGTTTCTCAGCTTGCTCTTATGTACAAAAGCTAACATGACGCGTAGCTGTGTTTATTAGCCGTTATTAGTAAATATAAAGATAGATAGTGGTTCATTAGCAGAATTGGTGTGAATTGGTGAACTCTGTGTGCTGTTTAGCTATCTGAGCAGGAAGCATGTGCGATTTCCCTGCACCTATACATGCCTCCGTTTGTGTTAAACAAATACAGATTTGGCTTGAGAATGTTTCGAGAACAAGCCGAGTCTGTGCTGAACGTCAGGAGACTCCTCTGCCCTTGAGCTTTGGAGAACAGTTCGTCTATTCAGCGTGGAGTCCCAAGCCAAACTCAGCATTGACCTTCGACCTCGGCTCCAGTTGGAGGATTCTTCCATTTTTAAATTAAAAAGCATGCGTCCCATAAGGCTGGGACATGCTTCCTTGGTTAGGGTTAGGGTTAGGGTTAAGGTTAGCGTTTCTATAGTAACAGCTCATTCATACACAGGTTATCTCTCACCCAGCTCGTGCTTGCCAGGGTTATCCGAGATCTCCATCACATACAGCTTCAGGCCCATGTGGCTCCTTCCGATGCTGTAGATGCGCGTGATGTCCGGACAAGCCTCGTTCACGGACCTCATCAGCTGGAAAAGACAAACCCAATAACGTGAGAGATCAGTGGGTAAATCTTCATGTCTGTGAGGATTATCACAAAAACCATTACATTATACGAATGAATAAATGTCCAGCACACTGTATCATGATACCTGAAAAAATTAAATGTGGAAAAAAAAACAATCTTAGATTTTTGAAATGGATTTTAAACATTGCGTTTATGGATATGAATATAAATGAAATAATATATATGAATAATATAAAAAAGATGATGTAACAAAAGTCAAATCACTTACCATCTTTTCATTTTCGTTCTAATACGTTATCTTTCTATAGTAAGGGCTCATACACAGGAGTTTGGCTGGTGGACTCTCTGCTCCACTTAATCTATGACTTAATAGTGAAGGAGGAAATGACTTTTTGTCATTGAGAACAGGATCTAATGGTCTCTCGGATGTTCCACAACATTAAGAACCGTGAAACTTTTTGTACATTAATAAATGAAACGGGGGGGGCACGGTGGCTTAGTGGTTAGCACGTTTGCCTCACACCTCCAGGGTTGGGGGTTCGATTCCCGCCCCCGCCTTGTGTGTGTGGAGTTTGCATGTTCTCCCTGTGCCTCGGGGGTTTCCTCCGGGTACTCCGGTTTCCTCCCCCGGTCCAAAGACATGCATGGTAGGTTGATTGGCATGTCTGGAAAACTGTCCGTAGTGTGTGATTGCGTGAGTGAATGAGAGTGTGTGTGTGTGCCCTGTGATGGGTTGGCACTCCGTCCAGGATGTATCCTGCCTTGATGCCCAATGACGCCTGAGATAGGCACAGGCTCCCCCGTAAACCCGAGGTAGTTCGGTTAAGCGGTAGAAGATGAATGAATGAATGAATAAATGAAACGTTATTTATAACAACATCATCACTACTCCATGAACCTCAAGATATCAGAACGTACCTTCCTCATTTCCTTGTAATTGTGATGTCTGAAGTCCAGTTTGTCCCGTGTTTCCTCTTCCACTAGCTCTTGAAAAATGTTATTTGGGTCTAAAACACAGAGAGGTTTAAGAACAAACACTTTTTTTTATTAAATCTTATTTTACACAAAATTTTTAAGAATCTGATAATAAGAATAAGAAGAATTTGAGTATATACATAAAACTAGAACAAAGAAATAAACTACAAAGAAACGGTTAACGATTAATTAAACATAAATAAAATAGACAATAAAATGAAGAAATGACAATGTAAAACTAACAAAGAAACAATAAAAATCAATAAAAACCTAATGATAAAAAATACATAGAACACAAAGAAATGTAATTATTGAATTTAATTAATTATTAATTATCTAAATAATTAAACAAACAAACAAACAAATAAATAAATAAAAGCAATAAAAAATATTTAAAAATAAAAATAGTCATACCATAAAAGAATAAAGTAGATAGAAAAGAGTTGATCATAAAAATATTTATTTTTAACAACACAGAATATGAAAAATATAAAATAAAATATTGTTCTTAAAATTCAGGGTAAGTGTGTCTGCGGTCTGAGATGTGGATTCTCAGGCCCTGTACACAATTTCTCACTCATTTCTCTTATTACTCGTAAGCAGTGGAAGTTTGTGCTTCTTACCCCGTAGCGCACAGCCAAGAACTTCTGCACGTAAGCAGATGGTTCCATTTTTAAACCAGGTTTGCGGGTTGATCCGAATGAACCGCGCGACCACAGGGTCAGGAAAGACGGCCAGCACTGGAGTGTCGGTGTCTCGATTCCCCTCAAACACCTGTTAGCATGAAAGATCGCACTAAACCTCTCCGATTCAACTCGCCCAAATTCCACATGGCTGGTAGAGCAACAAGCCAAACTGTCATTCACGCATCAGGAAATGGTCAATTTGACTATATAAATATTTATTTTAACAGATGAATTTTAAAGCATTAAAGCTTGTGTTCGGCTAGTCAGCTCGTCCAGAACTGCATTAGATACCCTGGTGTTTGTTGTGATGGTTTCGCCTACAGAAATCTGCTGGTAAGCAAGATGCAGTGGGCAGGCAAGCAGTTCTTTCCAACTGAGCCACTTAATCAAGCTAACTGCTGCCAGCTGCCATGTCCAAATGTGTATCAGAGCCACCAGCGTGCTGCCAGGAGAGAGCTGGTCCTGCTGGCCCAATGATAGAGATGATACAGTGCCATGGTGATGCCTGAGCCAATTCACATCAGCAGCAGCTAATGAAAGTCTTTAGCCTTGTGTCGAGGAAACTGATGTATCTGTCCTCATGCTTACACACGGTGATTAATAATAAAGATGGAGGTTTAACATGAAATGATGATCTACACACCTACGTAAATAAATAAAATGAAATACCCATGATTATTCTTTCTATTTGGTCATCCATTCATCGAGTATTCTCTATCGATACATAAAGTCATTCATGCCCCAGTAGTAAATCCATCCATCCCTCTATCTATCCATCCATCCATCTCTTGTGATTTCTTAATAATAGAATCTAAACATCAGACTTTGTAATTGCTCATCTTTAAAACTAGAAAAAAATATTTTCTAAATACCGTATTCATCCATTTATAGCACTTCCTAACTGCTCTGTACATCCATCAATTTGTGTATCCTTTAGTTCAGTGCATCATACGAACATGTATAACATATACTAGTCCATCCATCCATCCATCCATCCATCCATCCATTCATTTATCAATCCATCAATCCGTCATCCTACTATTTGCGTAGCCTTCACTTCAATGCAGCATCCAGCCATCTATAACATTTACTCAGTCCTTCCTTCCATCCATCCATCCATCCTTCCATCCTTCCATCATTAGATCCATCTATCCATCAATCCATCATCCAACTATTTATGTATCCTTCACTTCAATGCAGCATGCAGCCATCTATAACAGTTACTCTGTCCTTCCATCTATCCATTCTTCCATCATTCCATCCATCCATCCATCCATCCACTCATCTATCTATCTATCTATCTATCTATCTATCTATCTATCTATCTATCTATCTATCTATCTATCTATCTATCCATCCATCCATCCATCCATCCATCCACTTCAATGCAGCATGTCGCCCTCTATAACATTTACACAGTCATTCCATCCACCCATCCATCCACCCACCCATCCATCCATCCCTCCATCCACCTATTTATGTACCCTTCACTTCAGTGCAGCACACAGCCATCTATACCATTTTCTTAGTCCATCCATCCATCCATCCATCCATCCATCCATCCATCCACCCATCCATCTATCTATCTATCAATCTATCAATTCCTCCATCTATCCATCTATCTTTTCATTAGTCCATCCTCCAACTATTTACGTATCCTTCAATTCAGTGCAGAATTTAGCCATCTACTGTATAACATTTACTTAGTCCTTCCATCCATCCACCGACCCATCCATCCATCATGCATGATTTCTAATAAATGCTTCATCCCTCTGTCTGTAACTCTTCATAATCGCTTTATCCGTTCTGTATAATTCTGGCATTTAATAATGCTTAATATGAATAAATCTTACCGCTTGTTGTGTCCCATTCATGCAGGGCGTCCAGCTGAGAGAGTCGTTACTGAACTGCACCTTGAAGCTTTCCACCCAATTCCAGCTATGAAGGAAAGGTTAGCAATCTCTATCAGGAATGCGATCAGACGTTGGTAGGATTTTATGCCATGAGTAAGATGAATGCTATCATGTGTTTTCTGTGAGTTCTGTAGCATTTCAATAAGGAATCTCGCAAACCGGTGTGTTTTATTAATGTGAACTTGGTGTCTATGTAGCTACATAGCATGTCTCGGTGTAATACTGCATGTTTTTATTGTTAGTTACCTCCAAATGGAATTGCGGCCCTGGACGATGACCCCCGTAAAGCGAGTGGCTCTCAAAGCATCCACCTGAAACCACTGTTTCTTGTCTTCGTGCAATGCACACCAAGCTCCATCGTAATTGTCCCCGTCCTCAATACCAGACTTCACACCAGGCAGAAGAGATGGAGGGACGTTAATAAAGTCAAACAACACTAAACGTTCAGCTGGCAGTCTGGAAAATACAATCTAGGAGTTCTTAATAGAAGAGAATCTCAAACAACCCCTTTAATTAAAAATGCATTCCATACACCCCCCAAGGACCTCCCCCCCCCCCATACCCCAGTATGGATTTATTTCACAAATATTACTTAAAAAGTTAAAATAATACATTTGTGAAATGAAGGAGCTGTCGGTTCCCAGATCTGAGATGCAATGTTGGTGCTTCGACCCCTAAATGCTCTAAGTCACAGACCCCCTTGGCTATAGTTCATGGCAAAATAAAAGCGTTGCAATAAAATTGCAGAAGTCTACGCCATCAAATTAAACAAAACAAAACAGCTATTCTTTTCAAGTTGAGATGTTTGAGATAACACAAGTGTTTGCCTTGCCTGGATGTTCAGTCGTCCACGATGGGGTCCAAGACCTCTGCGTTTATATGACGAGGCCTGTAGCTGGGCATCTATCACTCTTAGACTCTCCAAACCCAGTGGAGGGCATTCTGAGATTTAAAGGCACACACAGGCAAACAAACACAAACACAGACAGAGCAGACTCAGGACACACACAGGAGAGACTCAGGGCAGATGCAAGACAGACACAGGATAGACTCAGGACAGACACAAGGCAAGATTCCGATAGACTCAGGATAGACTCAGGAGAGACTCAGGAGAGACTCAGGACAGACTCAGGATAGACTCAGGAGAGACTCAGGACAGACTCAGGAGAGACTCAGGAGAGACTCAGGACAGACTCAGGAGAGACTCAGGAGAGACTCAGGACAGACTCAGGAGAGACTCAGGAGAGACTCAGGACAGACTCAGGAGAGACTCAGGACAGACTCAGGAGAGACTCAGGAGAGACTCAGGACAGACTCAGGATAGACTCAGGAGAGACTAAGGAGAGACTCAGGATAGACTCAGCACAGACTCAGAACAGACAAATGAGAGACTCAGGACAGACACAAGGCGAGACTCAGGATAGACTCAGGAGAGACTAAGGAGAGACTCAGGATAGACTCAGGATAGACTCAGGAGAGACTCATGATTGACACAGGAGAGACTCAGGATTGACACAGGAGAGACTCAGGAGAGACTCAGGTTAGACTCAGCACAGACTCAGAACAGACAAATGAGAGACTCAGGAGAGACTCAGGAGAGACTCAGGATTGACACAGGAGAGACTCAGGAGAGACTCAGGTTAGACTCAGCACAGACTCAGAACAGACAAATGAGAGACTCAGGAGAGACTCAGGAGAGACTCAGGATTGACACAGGAGCGACTCAGGATAGACTCAGGAGAGACTCAGGATTGACACAGGAGAGACTCAGGACAGCCACAGGAGAGACTCAGGATAGACTCAGGATAGAATCAGGAGAGACTCAGGATAGATTCAGGATAGACTCAGGATAGACTCAGGGTAGACTCAGGATAAACTCAGGAGAGACTCATGATTGACACAGGAGAGACTCAGGACAGAATCAGGAGAGACTCAGGATAGATTCAGGATAGACTCAGCACAGACACAGGAAAGACTCACTCAAGGACAAACGTTATTAGAGTAGAGTAATTAGAGCAGAGTAGTAATTAGAGTAGAGTAGAGTAGAGTAATTAGAGTAGAGTAGAGTAGAGTAATTAGAGCAGAGTAGTAATTAGAGTAGAGTAGAGTAGAGTAGAGTAGAGTAGAGTAGAGTAGAGTAGAGTAGAGTAATTAGAGTAGAGTAGAGTAGAGTAATTAGAGTAGAGTAGAGTAGAGTAATTAGAGCAGAGTAGTAATTAGAGTAGAGTAGAGTAGAGTAGAGTAGAGTAATTAGAGTAGAGTAGAGTAATTAGAGTAGAGTAGAGTAGAGTAGAGTAGAGTAGAGTAGAGTAGGTCTTAAAGACCACTAATCTGAAGTGTGTTTGGTCTGGAGTCTTGCTGACCCATCTGTGTGTATTAGTGTGAAAACATGACCGTGTGAACTCCCCCTGAGCCTCGCTGAAGAGACCTTTCATTCACCGCTTTCATGCACAGATGGTGGATCACTTTTCTATACACCGTTGTTTTTCAGATGAAAAAACACAAATGATCCATTCAAAGCGGAAAATGAGCTGCTGCGATGCTTTGGAGAGAGACGAAGAGGTAGAGAGAAAGAATAGGAAAAGACAAGTGAAACAACGTATGTAGAGTGTTTCATTTTTAGTATTTTCATATATGACATATGATGATGGATGATTAATGGCACTTCCATGGCATCAGTGCAAAAACCTCTTTTTTGCTAATGGTTATTCAATTCAATTTTATTTCTATAGAATCGTTAAACTATGAACAAAGAACTGTACAATGATGAATTCCCAGATTCCTGGATATGAGGAAGAAACCTTGAGCGGGACCAGATTTGAAAGGGAAACTCATCTGGGTCACACCAGATTTTCTTTCTCACACAGTAAGAAAGCATATAAAGTTCATTCATTCATTATCTACCGCTTATCCGAACTACCTCGGGTCACGGGGAGCCTGTGCCTATCTCAGGCGTCATCGGGCATCAAGGCAGGATACACCCTGGACGGAGTGCCAACCCATCACAGGGCACACACACACACTCTCATTCACTCACGCACTCACACAATACGGACAATTTTCCAGAGATGCCAATCAACCTACCATGCATGTCTTTGGACCGGGGGAGGAAACCGGAGTACCCGGAGGAAACCCCCGAGGCACGGGGAGAACATGCAAACTCCACACACACAAGGCGGAGGCGGGAATCGAACCCCCAACCCTGGAGGTGTGAGGCGAACATGCTAACCACTAAGCCACCGTGCCCCCCCGCATATAAAGTTTATGGAAGATATTAATGTGACACTTGATATCTGCAGTTGACTCTTTCAACCAATCATCATCATCTTGTTTTATCATTACTCCTCCAGTCAGAAAAACAAATTCCTTGTAGAAATTATATTTGATTATTTTTTACCTGACTCACTTGGCTCATCCCTTTCTCCTTTCCCCCACAGCCATTTCTCCAGGTTTGGCTCGATCTTCTCTTCCAGATCTTCAGTGGTGAAGTGGGCCACCATGGGCTTTGTGCTTGTGGAGAAGATCCTAGCAGAAGGTTTTGTAGGAGCAGGAGTGACTTTTCTCACCTTGCTCCTCGTGCCGTGTCTGACTGGAAATGACGTTTGATTGACAGAAGGAGAATCAGGTATTTTGTTATTGAAACCCAGAACGATTTCAGCTCCGGTGAGCAAACAGCACAGGAGAAACGAGCGAAGCCATGATGAAGCCATGACTGCACTGTGTGTTTTGGTTTCTAGAGCTGTAGTGTGTGAGTACGAAACCCCCGCTAATGCCACAGAAAGCCACATTTCTTGGAATAGAGGGTCTGCAGAATGTCAAAAAAAAAAAAAAAGTTTTAATTCTGCATCAAATGAACAGAGGGGAGTTTTTACACTGTTTTTTTTGTTTTTTTTATCGAAAAATATTTTTCCCATTATGCAAACACACACATATATATAATTAATATCCAATAATATAATATTTATAGACTATTATTTTAAATATGAGTTTTGATATAATATTTCATCTAATAGACCCAGAGAGTAAATTACTACTGTCACTACTAATAATATTGCATGACATTAATATTATGATTTATTTAAGATTTATTTAATTAAATTAGCATTTATTGTAATGTATTATACTCCTATTTGCCACATAAAGAAGGTATTATTTCAAATAAAGTAAAATAAAAGTTTTTATAACAAAATAAATATAAAAGGAATTATTCATGAATATTCAAATGTCAAATAATAATAATAATAATAATAATAATAATAATATATTTTATATTAAAAAATAGTTATTGTTTCACTGTTAGATTAATTTTTTTTTTCACTATAAAAATGAGATAATTTAAGATAAAATACAAATAATTTAACCTAAAACTACAATAATAAAATGCCCATTAAACGCTGTTTTCATCGTTTGATCAGTGTGCCCCCTACAGGCAGTAAGGAGACAGTGCAGACGATTCACCCGCATTTACCTGAGTCTTATTTGCGAGTCTCTATTCTTCAGGTTCTGTTCACTCAAAATCTTCTCTAATATACATTAAAGCTCTTTATTAGAGCAGGAAATACTGGTGGAAAAAACGTCCTGTGATTATTTTCTACTTTTGACCCCATCTGTTGATGGGAAAATGTTCAGGAAGGAAAGGAATCATTTCAAAGAATCATTTTCTTCTCTCACTGAGTCATTTGGATTGAAAGGATGACGACATGTTCCACAGCGCTGACACTGAAGACTCGGTTTTTTTCCCCGCACTTATTCTTAATGACAAATAAAAAATAAAAATAAAAACAATAAACAATGTTAAAGAATCATTTAAAGTCTATGCAACATATGAGTCTAAAACCAGACTGCCGACTCTTCTCATGATGCACTAGATGGCGCTGAAGGACTGTGTATAATGTATGTTGACATAAGACAACTCGTTTAAAGACTGTATAAATGGATTGTTGACACTTTATTAGGAACACCTATGCATGTACACCATTCCAATCTGGCAACCCTGTGGGATCAGAGCATTAAAGAGGATGTGGGATGTTGTAGCCTAGTGGTTAAAGTGTTGGGCTATACCATTAGAAGGTTGTGAGTTCGATTCCTACGTCCACTAAGCTGCCACTGCTGGGCCCCTGAGCAAGGCCCTTAACTCTCAATTGCTCAGTTGTATAAAAATGTAAGTCGCTCTGGATAAAGGAGTCTGCTAAATAATGTACAGAACATGTAGCTACAGGTGAAGAGCTTCAGGTCACATTCACAACAAACATCATAAACATGTGAGCAGTTTCGAGCTTACAGAAAAGACATTTTAGGTGTAATAAATAATAACAAAAATAATTACACTTTACAACCACGATGAGCAGAAAAGTAGCTCAGAGCTTAAATATGGAGTCTGATTTCTTCCTCGGATCCTCTCAGGTTTTTTTTTTAATCTCTCACGCCTCTCGCTTGTTTGATACTAATCTAAATCTGCTGTTTTCTGTGAATAAATTGTAATAAATTTTGTATCTAAGTGCTTTGGAATTAAAAACAGATATTAATATAACAACAATTTGTCATATTAAAGAAGAAAAGAACAGAATTCTATATAGTGTTATTAATTATAAGTCATAGTGTGTGTGTGTGTGTGTGTGTGTGTATGTGTGTGGTATCTCTAGCTCTAGTTTGAATTTGTTTTTATTTGTGGAAATTATTTTGGTCAAAAACCTTTTTATAATTCACAGTAATTCAGACGGAACTGATGAGTGATTTTCCGAAAAGATTTAATGTGCCTTTTTAATAAATTGTCGAATGAAATGAAATTAATTAAAACAATTACACAATATAATAATATAAAAAACTATTATTATTATTATTATTATTATTATTATTATTATTATTATTATGTGTGAGGATCTGTGTGTGTGTGTGTGTGATGTCATCACATGAACTTTTTGCTGTATTTATGACTATGTCTGCAGGTTGTTGTTTTGTCTGTGTGTGGCGTGTGTGTGGTGTGTGTGGTGTGTGTGTGTGTGTGTGTGTGTGAGACCCAGCAGTGGCAGTATAAGAGTTAGCAGCGTGCAGCTCTCCTTTAATGAGCTCGGAGGGCTGAGGCCTCAGCACACACTCGACCTACCTGCAGTCCTGCTGAGCAACTTCTGTTGATCTGAGCAATGCTCGGACCTGCTACAGGGTGTGTGTGTGTGTGTGTGTGTGAGAGAGAGAGAGATAGAGAGAGATAGAGAGAGAGAGAGAGAGAGAGCACAAACAAGCAGCTCCAGGGCTCTAATTATGGGTGTTTGAGTAAATACTTTAATACTTTTAATTTGTGTGTGTGTGTGTGTGTGTGTGTGTGTGTGTGTGTGTGATTTTAATCCAGAAAGGATTTATTTCAGCAATAATTACTGCTATTAAAACACACCACAACCTTAAAAGACCATAATTAAGAGAACAGATAGAGAATAACATGCTGCTTTTGGGTTATAATAATCAAATAATTATATAATTACAACCTGTTCTTTTATTTCAAATATTTTTATTAAAAAAAAAGTGTGGTAAACTTTTTAATCGGCTTGCAGATTAATTATTAGATGCTAGAGATGAATAATGCATTAACAGCGAAGGAAAGTACAAATAATTATGGCGTAAGGTTTTTAAATACATTTTCATATGTAAAGGGGAAAAAAAAATCGCCCAGTACCCAAGCGGCCACTTTAATAGGAACACCTGCATACCTGGGTGTGAAAAAGTAACCTGGGTAAAAAAAGGCGTCCAGAAAGTTGAACCTTTCTTTAAAACTTCCGCTCAAGTCTTCTTTCACACACACACACACACACACACACACACAGTAGACATGCAGCATCTCTGTAATATTGATGCGCTTGGATCTCTCCTGATGCCCTCCGTTTGGTCTCTCTCATGTTACATAAACTATTTATGATCCTCGTCTCTTTGCTTCCCTCACTTCCCATAATGCATGGGTAATGTTCTTCAAGGGCCACACACACACACACCCACACACTCACACACACACAGTGTATGATTCCATATAGTTGCTACCTAGCTTTACCTAGCTCTGTGCATTTTGCCCAGAAACTGCTCTTGCTGAAAACCTGCCCTTGGTTGGGGTAGGACTCGAATAACTGCCCATGCGTTTAGTCGAATGTGTTGATTGTAACAACGGAACAACGTATAAAGAAAAAAAGTGGAAAAAAATAACGAAAATAAGATGAAAATCCATGAGGGTTTCACACGTTTTTTCACAATGTAACTGTGAAGCTACGAGTGGATTTGCCGCCGTAATTCGTCCCTCAGGAAAGTCTCTAGATCGCATCTGTGTGAAGGTGCACAAGTTAAAGGAAATTTGAAATCTATGAACGTGATCTCAGAAATATTCCCAAACCCCAAATGTGTCTTTGGAGAAATAGATAGAACGCGTGAAGTTTAGTTAAAGCTGATGCTCATCAGGTGGGACGAAATATTTAGGTTACCATTAAGACGGTGATTTAAGACGAGGTATTTCGGTTATGATGTAAGAAGCTCTATAGTAATACTGTAGGAGTTCCAGTCATTTGTGAGGTCATACAATGGGAGGAGTTTCAGTCCTTTGTGATGAAATAAAACAGGAGGACTTCCCCTCATTTATGATGTGACAGAATGGGAGGAGCTTCAGTTATTTGAGATGTAATAGAGTACGAGGAGCTTCGGTTATTTGTGATGTAATACATTAGGAGGAGCTTCGGTTATTTGTGATGTAATAGAGTAGGAGGAGCTTCGGTTATTTGTGATGTAATAGAGAAGGAGGAGCTTCGGTTATTTGTCATGTAATACATTAGGAGGAGCTTCGGTTATTTGTGATGTAATACATTAGGAGGAGCTTCGGTTATTTGTGATGTAATAGAGTAGGAGGAGCTTCGGTTATTTGTGATGTAATAGAGTAGGAGGAGCTTCGGTTATTTGTGATGTAATACATTAGGAGGAGCTTCGGTTATTTGTGATGTAATACATTAGGAGGAGCTTCGGTTATTTGTGATGTAATAGAGTAGGAGGAGCTTCGGTTATTTGTGATGTAATACATTAGGAGGAGCTTCGGTTATTTGTGATGTAATAGAGTAGGAGGAGCTTCGGTTATTTGTGATGTAATAGAGTAGGAGGAGCTTCGGTTATTTGTGATGTAATAGAGTAGGAGGAGCTTCGGTTATTTGTGATGTAATAGAGTAGGAGGAGCTTCGGTTATTTGTGATGTAATAGAGTAGGAGGAGCTTCGGTTATTTGTGATGTAATAGAGTAGGAGGATGTAGTAGAGCTTCAGTCCTTTATGATCCAGGGTTTTGAGAGAGATTTCTTTTTTGATATAACATATTGGGAGGGTTTCGGTTATGACACGTGAAGTAAGCAGTGGTTCGGGATCGATGTAACGGTGACTTAAAATACATCCAAATAACCCTGAAAAGATTTCTGTTGTTTTGTTCTGGGGACATTTTTACTTTGTTTTTTGCCTTTTGGATAATCTGTATATATACAGTATATACATAAATACTGTATATTTATTTATCTGCAGTGTCTGGTAAACATCTGGAACTTGCTTAGCGTTAATCGTTTAGTGTTTTTGGATTTGAACGACCTCATTTTAAATACTGAGACATGAAATAATGTAATGAAGGAATTAAGAACCGTGAAGAGTCTAACGTTCATTATTAGATGCTTAGCGAATGGAGAAATGTTGGAAATAACTCAGTGTTATTGGAACAATCAAAATCTAATCTAATCAGACAAATCACTCTAATTAGGCACTAAGTAGCACAGCACATATTTATGCTTTACACTCAACACTAGCGCTGCCCGTGAGTCATTTATGTATAGACGAACGGCTTTACCCTCCAAGCACTCATTTAGAGTCTCATTAGGATCGGAGCGCGAGCGGTTAATAAGTTCAACAAAGATTTAGATTTCCTTCTTTAATTGCTGTTACATATCATTTTAGTGATTAAGCTGCTCTCCCCTGCCCCGCACTGGGACTCGGGGGTAATTCAGGCTGGAGTGGAATATAGAAAGTAACAATAAGCTTATCAGTGTATTACTTATACGTCGTGGTCAGGAGCGGAAACGTACTAAATGTGCTCTGGATATCAGGATGCCAGGAATTGGATCTGGACCTGGATCTAGTTAGTTCTGGGTTCTGACGTTATCCAGATCGTTTTTAACTTCATTCTGACTTCATTAGAACAAAAGAAAAGTTTTCTCAACAAGCCTATGGAAGACACACTCCATTATGGTCCATTAGCTTGATGTTGATTTTTTGCCATATGAGAATTTTTATGCTTTTTTTTTTTTTTTTTACACAGTGTTAATGGAATTAATGCATATAAAAAAAACTTTTCACAAAGTTTACATAGCGACAAGGAATATTAACGTTCCCGGCCAACAACGCATTAACAGATATGGGGCTTTGTTGTTGTTGTAATAGGAGAAGATGAATTGTCAAAAAAAAAAAAAAAGAAAGAAAAAAGTGAGCATTCGCTTGGCACGGAAAATACAATTAACACGAGCGTGTGTGTGCCAAGCAAGAGTGGTGGAGCGCTGTTTACCTGAACTGCTATCTGAGTGCGCAAAACAAATATTACAAGTGGATGGTTGGTGGCACCCTCAAGGGAAAAGCAGGATCTCTGTGTATGTGTGTGAGTGTGTGTGTGTGTGTGTGTGTGTGTGTGTATGTAGCATTAACATGATTCCAATGTGCTGGCAGGATGAGCTGCTCAGGAAGATTGTGGCGGTTTGTAGTGTGGACAACAGGAGAGTGTATAGCTGCCAATGATGGAGAGACGGCCAAAATGGAAAGGCAAGAGGGAATCGCATCCACACACACACACACACACACATACACACAAACTGTGTGTACCTACTTTATGTTTATGTACCTACTTTATAATGAATGACAAAAGGATGTTAATTGTCAGACCTCATATTTATACCGCAGGGAAATCGGTAATGCTCAAGAAAAAGCAAATATTCTTTAGGGGTGCCTATAATTTTGCACACATATCCGTCAAAGCCTGTATCAAATATGATTTTTTGTGAGGATACTATGCACACTGAATGCACACACACACACACACACACACACACACACACACACACACACACACACACACACACACACATACACTGTTATTTATTGGGTGGGCAGTGAAAGCCAGCCTGCTTATTTATGCCAGATTGCTTTTCCAGATGTTTTTTTTTTTTTTAGAAAGAAACCCTCCACTCCTCTCTCACTTTCTCTCTCTACACTCCTCCGCCCCTCCTCCTTTTGTCCAGATGGAGATTGTTTTTTACAAGCGTGTGTGTAATCCTTCTTTTTCCCGGGCCCGATTCCACCGTGCGCTCTGATAGAAAACTTATGACGAGCTTCGAGGAGAAGAGCGCAGGCTGAAGGCCAAACGCCTCGTCAACGGGAAACAATCCCTTTCAGTGACCCCTTAAATAAAAACCCACAAACATCTTGTTTCCAGGAGTTTCTGTGTGACTGTGAGAGTGTGTGTGTGTGTGTGTTTGTGTGTGGTGAGACCTGACGAGAGCTTTTCCAGCAGCGTGGATAAGAGCATAATAGATTGTTGTGCTCAACAATGGCTCACTCTCGAGATCTCGCTCTCGCCCGTCTCGCTCACACACCCGCGGTTTAGAGCCGAAAGCAAGCGGACTGTGAGACGCTAACCAGATGGCTCGGATCCCAAAGCTCCTGGGACGGTGCTCACATCCGCTTAGAGGGAAATTAGCTTACCTGGAGTCAAACTTGTAGCGTTCCATGACAAGTGTAACATGATAAACCATTAACATGGGATGTACATGTTAGCTAAAAGTGATCTTAGCTACAGATGTTTGGAAAGTTTACGGAATATTTATTCAGTCGAGGATTATACTGGGTGTCGTCTGTTATCGGCTAGAAGGCGAGCCAGAAGAAGTCTATCCTACTGATTAACCACGAGAGGAAAGGGTTGCGCCGAATCTGATTACGGTATAGAAGGAATTTAATTAGAATGAATAAATAATCACCTGTAGGTGGTGATATCTAACATCACAAATCTGTCCTTAGTCTGGAATAGAAAGGCTCTTATTCTTGTTTTTCTTTGTCCTGTAACTTGAGCCGACTCCACGCGCAGGATCTAGCTAGCGTTAGCTGGAGACATTAACTAACACTGATAATTAATAGTGCTAATAAAATAATACGCTACTGTTTTAAATTCTTATGATAAACATAGCAGCTAAAATCTTTACGTTGACGCATTTCTGTCCGAAACAGGAAATCAGACGTGTTGTGTTTCGCTATATGTATCTAGGTGTATCTGTACAACGCTGACAGTGGATTAGCAAGTTAGCTAAAAACAAAGGTTGAAGCATTGAATAAAACTAATTTACTTTAATTTGCAGTTTCATAAAGTGACCTCCTATAAAGTCGAATTCAAAAAGATTAAACACCAAACTTTCTATTTTTTAAATGTAAACACATCCAGAAAACCAACAACTCAACTAAACAAGTCTCAACGAGTTGTTACCATAGAAACGATAATGTACTACAATGGTACAATATTAAATCGACACTTCCTGACCAATCAGAATCAAGAATTGAACACCACTGTAAAACTATTAGTATTATTTTAGTAGGTTTGTGTAAGTACTCTAACTCTTCTTGGGTGTCTGTCTCTATAATCAATTTCAACCTGAAGTGACTTCATCATCTGTAAAATAAAATGAAAAACAAACAAACAAACAAAAAAAAAACCCAGTGAAATGAAGATCCTCTATCGGGGTTCATCACACCATCTGTATCTTTCTCCCCTCTTAATTGTCACTAAACGAGACTTGAGAAGATGAAAGATCTTTTTGTCAGGGAAAGAAAAATCTCTTGCGAGGGAAGAGGACATTGTTTTGGAAAGTCTGTTTCCTGCGTTCTTCTCCGCCGGAGTCCGTAGGGTTGTGTGTGCAGCAGATTGATGAGAAGCTGAAGTGGGTCCCTGGGTGCCACACACTTCGCTCTGCTGTATTAAAAACTCCCACACGCTTTTTTTTGGGGAGGCCAAATTGCCCTTGCTGGAACTGCGGTGTGTTTCAGCAGTAATGAGCTGCATTCGGTTTATTGTGATAAATGGTGGAACGTTTCAGAATCCATATAATCACAGAACATCATCTCCAGACGGCAAAGACTCATCTCTTTCCTAACGAACGTATTCGAACAATTTTTGAGATCTGCCTCAGCAACAAGCAGGAACATTATCGCGAGGAACTTTAACGAGTGTTCCTCAGTCGGAAAGTTCTTTTAAGGAGAACTATCCAAAGAACTACATCTCTTGCATTTGAGAGGTTCCTGTCAAACATCTGGTTTAAAAACTATTAATAAAAATAAGGGGTTCTTCCATTTCCTGGATGAAGCCTGTAAGGTTTTGTGTAGAACCCTACTATGCCCCTTTTCCACCAAAAAGAACCGGGTGCTGGTTCAGAGCTAGCGCTGGTGCTGGTTCAAAGTTGGTTCCACTGGCAAACCTTCTAAGAACCGGTTTGTCTTTCCATCGGTTAGAGAGCATCACAGAGCCGAGTCTGACGTCACTGTATACGTGTCACGTTACACAGCAACGTTAGCGCAGCAGCGACAAACACAAACACATCAACAATGGTGGATGTTGCTTTACTGTTAATGCTCATGGCTTTGTGAACCTACATTAACACCCATACGCGGCGAATCCAACGTGTACGTGCAGCTCCATGTAATCTGTATAAACGGAGGTTGTAATCGAGAAAGTACATAATGTTATTTTATCATTAACACAGAAAAAAGTTAGCCTTAGCATGTAGCTACTTACTATCATGTCTGGTGATAATGTATCATATCGCGGTAAAGTAAAAGTGTATTAAACATTAGTATACTTAAGGTACATTATCAAATGCGCTAACAGTAGCCCCGCCCCCAGCCCCGCCCTGGAATGTGGAACCCTACTAAAGATGCAGAACTGTGGATAGAACCAGTGTTTGAAAGACTACTAAACTTTTCAAGAAAGAACTACGAACTAAAGATCGAATTTAAAACCTAGAGTTTTTTCAAGGATCTAAATGAAGAACTATTAAAGATAGGAGTATTTTCTACAAGAAATTGCTTCTCAAACAGAAGTGGTACCATACAAAACTACCCAAAGCAGGGGTATTTTTTGTTTTATTTCAAATATACTTGAAGCTTTTAGAGAGTTGCTTCAGAAATGAACAGAACCAAAAGATTAAATATAGAAGGTTCTTCACTTGGGGGGCACGGTGGCTTAGTGGTTAGCACGTTTGCCTCACACCTCCAGGGTTGGGGGTTCGATTCCCGCCTCCGCCTTGTGTGTGTGGAGTTTGCATGTTCTCCCCGTGCCTCGGGGGTTTCCTCCGGGTACTCTGGTTTCCTCCCCCGGTCCAAAGACATGCATGGTAGGTTGATTGGCATCTCTGGAAAATTGTCCGTAGTGTGTGATTGTGTGAGTGAATGAGAGTGTGTGTGTGTGCCCTGTGATGGGTTGGCACTCCGTCCAGGGTGTATCCTGCCTTGATACCCAATGACGCCTGAGATAGGCACAGGCTCCCCGTGACCCGAGGTAGTTCGGATAAGCAGTAGAAAATGAGTGAGTGAGGGAGAGAGGTTCTTCACTTGATTTGAGGAAGCCACAAAGCTTAAAGGTTAATATAAAGAGTAATGTAAAGATTAATATAATACAAAAATCCAAGATTAATATTAGATATGTTTAAACGTGTTTGTATTTATCCCCAATGAGCAAGTCTGAGGTGACTCAGGTGACTGTAGTGAGGAAAAACTCCCTTGAATGGTAAAGGAAGAAACCTTGAGAGGAACCAGACTCAAGGAGAACCTCATCCTCATATGGGTGACACTGGGGTGTATGATTATAAATATACAGTCTGACAAATGTGTATTGATGAGGAGATTGTCCACATGGAGTCCACATGGAGTTCTCTTTAGTATAGCAGAGTTCAACTGGAACTGGTAAATCTCTAGATGTCTCAGGATTTTCACAGATTCAGCCTCATCTCAGAGGTCCAAAAGCTTCTTTCTTTCTACCCATCCAGAGGAATCCAGCAATTGTACCAGCTTCCGTCTTCCGTGCCATGAAGATTTTGGACATCTAGAGATTTACAAGCTCCAGTTGGACTCTGCTTCATGAAATATTCGGACATACTAAGAGGAGACGCCAACTACATGTGGTCTTTAAGGACAATAAACTCCTCATCAATACCTACAAGATGATGCTTATCAAGCAAAAAGGGTTTCAAGCAAAGCTATCCAGAAGAACCATTGATGGACTCATCTCTTTCTTCCTAAAGGACCTTCAACTTATTGGAAACTTGCCTCTGAAACAAATACAATGCTGAACCCTTAAATGAAAGAAGGTTCCTCAGGGGGTTCTTCGTATATCACAAGGATGCCTTAAAGGTTTAATGTGGAACCCTACACAGAGAATGTTCCTCACTCAGACAGGGTGAAAACTTTCCAAAGAAGCCACAAAGAAGCACTGAAACAAAGCATTTGAAGCCTTCCTTCATACTTCCATGTGTGAACTCAGACTCAGAAACCGCAGACACTATAATTTACACATTCGATGAACCTCAGTGCCCCCTGAAAACGAGGTCATAACACAGAATATGGTTTACAGTCGCGCCGTAAAAGTGTCCTGGCCTCGTCTAATTAGAAGTGACTGTTTTATAGAGTGCATGACAATGCATGGATTTAAGCATATACACGTTGAGACATGTGGCAAAGATCAGCACTGAGCCATCTCTGGAAACAGTGGCAGTGTGTGTGTGTGTGTGTGTGTGTGTGTGTGTGTGTGTGTGTTATTGCCAGATGAGGATCGTTACGTTGAGAAGTTGTAGCCCTTTACTGGTGTGTGTTTCATTTTCTTGCTTGTGTTTCGCACCTGTTAAAAGGTTAAAGTGCTAATAAGAAACACAGCCTCAAGTCCGATTCCACCTACCGGCTGTTTAGAGTTTATCTCAGGCGTCATCGGGGCATTGAGGCAGGATACACCCTGGACGGAGTGCCAACCCATCGCAGGGCACACACACACACACTCTCATTCACTCACGCAATCACACACTACGGACAATTTTCCAGAGATGCCAATCAACCTACCATGCATGTCTTTGGACCGGGGGAGGAAACCGGAGTACCCGGAGGAAACCCACGAGGCACGTGGAGAACCTTCAAACTCCACACACACAAGGCGGAGGCGGGAATCGAATCCCCAACGCTGGAGGTGTGAGGCGAACGTGCTAACCACTAAGCCACCGTGCCCCCACATCAGGAACTCATTCAAGAATTTACATGGCCTTTAGGAGGAGAAGAGTGGGACGAAAGTCAAGGATCGGCTAAGCGCCGAAATAAAAAGTGTTCAGATTTCTATAAGGTCATATCACTACAACAAGACAAGGGTGATTTCTGTTCAAGGTGAGCTCTCTCACACTCACTGCTAATTCTTCTTGTGCTTCTTCTTACGCTATCAGCTGTCTGCTCTTGAGGTTACAAAAGTGCAAAGCACTTTTGATGTATTTTTGTTATGACACAGCAACAACACACCCAAGATTTAACTCCCATTATTTCCTCCAAAGTTTCGGCACTGCCTCTGATTTTCCCCACATTTCTCCGCTCTCTGTAACCCGATCTGCTGCGCAGCTGTAGCGTCTTAGCATGAGGTCATATCTGCTTCGCTATCGTTTCCCTAATAAGCCCTGCGTTTTGGCTTGGCTCGTCCGAACCGCACTGGAACGACTGGAGGTGAGCTCAACTGAACCGTTCTTCGGACTGCCAGAAGCACCTGGGATGGAATGGAAATGCCATGGATACAAAATATCGAGGTTTATTCAGCGTTAATGCAGAGGTAAGGGTTGGTGGCGGGTCAGAGTGGAGGACGAGGACGAGGACGTGGGCAGGTTTTCATCACTAAATATACGATCAGTGTTACAATTGAATCATTGGGTGATTTAAGCTCTGCTAATGGCACTCCATCATGTATGGATGCCAAATACTGTTTCAAGAGAGAAATTCTTCACAAAAATGAGCAATAAATAACAGAAATTTACAGTCACACTGATAAGTTACTGTATCTATTAGGGGAATATGAGCACACAGCACAATAACAGCCTTATCCTCATCCGTCAGTGCAAGAGGAACAGTGAATGACCACGGGTCTCCTTTACAAAACATGGAAAAACAAAAGTACATTTAATACTTCAACGGCCTCAATGGAAAACGCAAGATTTTTACCTTTAGATATCTAAATATTACTAACCCCCAATTCTTATGAAACAACACCATGAAGGAGAAATATTACATTTTATTTGGCGATTTGGTGTCTAAAGCCTTTGAATTAGTGTCTCCTGACTTTGTTAAGTTGTATGAATGAGTAACCGTCAGGTACAAACGAACAAACAAATAAAATAACAGCATGTGCTGGATCAAGTGCTATTTTATAAGCTGCATTATAACAAGGATGGAAGCCACATTGTTAGACTTATTGACAGGAAAAGATTTGACACCAATAAATAAAAGGTGTTTGAGGTTAAAGGCGGCGGTCCGTTAATAAATTTTGTCTGGGAAGCTTCAGCTCACGGGGGGCACGGTGGCTTAGCGGTTAGCATGTTCGCCTCACACCTCCAGGGTTGGGGGTTCGATTCCCACCTCTGCCTTGTGTGTGTGGAGTTTGCATGTTCTCCCCGTGCCTCGGGGGTTTCCTCCGGGTACTCCTGGTTCCTCCCCCGGTCCAAAGACATGCATGGTAGGTTGATTAGCATCTCTGGAAAATTGTCCGTAGTTTGTGATTGCGTGAGTGAATGAGAGTGTGTGTGTGTGTGTGTGTGTGCCCTGCGATGGGTTGGCACTCCGTCCAGGGTGTATCCTGCCTTGATGCCCGATGACGCCTGAGATACGCACAGGCTCCCCGTGACCCGAGGTAGTTCGGATAAGCGGTAGAAAATGAGTGAGAAAGAGAGAGTGAGAGAGCTTCAGCTCAAGAAACATCTGGCAACCAAACAGATACTTATTTCATCTCTAAATACAATAAAATTTTCTTGATATTAATATTTGTTTTCTAAGCTTATGTCTAATCTTTTGTAAATGTTCATTCATACTCTGTCTCTTTCTACTTTTTCATCAAGTTTCATCACAATTTGTTTTAACAACTAAACACTTTTCACTTCAAGCCAATGTAAACATTTTGTGCATCACCAGATCCCTCATACGTTTCTTTTCTGATGCAATATTTTGGCATAAAAGCATTTGGATAGCAGCGTCGCTTTCTTATCCTTGTTTCTTTTCTTGTTTGTCCAACCGCAGCAACGTTTTCAGGCGTCGGAGACACTGATGTTTGTCGACAGTGGCTGCTAATTGGAGTAAATTAATTTACCTCGGGCGTCGTGTTCGCACAAAATTGTGCGCACCGTGTGAATAAGTGATGATCGGCAGGGCCGGAATAAGGCCCGACTTTTTAAATCATTTAACAGCACGAGCCACTAATTAGCGGTGAGAAAAGCCGGCTTTCAGCCTCAATTAAGACAAGCCTGTGTCAGTGAGAGGAAAGAGCGGGAAAGGGCACAGAGAGCTGCTGATTTATTTATCCTCTAAGCAGATTCTGGGTGCAGTGGGCTTTGCTTTCGAGAGGTGGTATACAGAGGATGGAGTGAAGATTAGAGTTTGAGTCTGAGTAATAATAAAAAGCTTAATAGTTCCATAATATACACACAAACGTGAATGAGAACATTAGTCTGGGGGAGGTTAGTCAAGTATGGTGGAGTTGGTCAAGTCTGGGGGGACTAGTTAAGTCTTGGGGCTATTCAAGTCAAGGTAAGGGGTGAGGGGCAGGGTGCAGGAGGCATCATCCCTATTTTTTTGCAGATGATGTTTTCTTGGATCTGAAGTGCACCTCCTGAGTGTGAAGCAGCTGGGATGAAAATCAGCACCTCCAAGAGGATCTTGAACCTGCCAGCAGTGTTACAGCCTTGAAAGGGTTTTGTTTCAGTGATGCAGGAACTCAGTCTAAGGTTTAAACATGTCTAATGGTCAGTCCAAATCTAAACACACTTCTTGGATCTTGGACAATTGCAGGCCATTTGACCAGATCCAGTGTGTGGAGACAATTGAGGTGGTTCTTTACAGGGATGCCCTCGATATTCTCCCGATAGAGATGAATCAGGCACATTCCACTAGCTGAAACCCTCGGACATACACGAGAGATCTCACAGTTGGCTTCGGGAACATCTGGTTATCCTCCAAGAATAGCTGGAATCTGTGGCATGGTACTGAGAAGTCTGGACTGACCTTTTCAGACTGCTGCCTCTACGATTCCCACTTGGAGAAACGCAAGGAAAATAAACGAACAAACGTCTTGAATGCCGATCCAACTTGACTATCTTTCGCATTTGAACGAGACGTTGTTTTGTCTTTAAATTGCTCTTGAAAGATCAGTGAGAATTTTATTTCTACCTGCAACTGAGGAATGACTCGTCTTCTGACTCCATCATAAATAATCTATTAACACAAACACTTCACATATCAAATTACACGGCATCAGAACTGCTCTGTCTCACTTAACGTAATTACCCCCGCATAATCAAGTGAAGTAAGTCGTCTCATTAAAAAGTGCCTCACTGCTACTCCTTCCTGTTCTCTAATTCACTCGGACATCGCTGATAGAACGAGATATTTTTAGGAACCCTTTCTGAATCTTTTCGACAGACTTCCTGGCAATGATGTGTCCTGTCTGTAGTTTCAATAGCCAAATGTGTCCTCTGAAAATTAATGACATCCGAGTTGAGGAGGACATCTGGGTCACATTCAGAGGTACCTTTGGCTCGTTGAGTTTTTAAGCAGCAGGAAAAATCCTGACCCAGTAGCATGGCCTGTGAAATTCAGACCCCTGAAATTTGTCCTCGATAAAGCTAAAGAGATGAAGCCCTTTGAGCAAAGAAAGGATGCACTGGATGCTAGTCAAGGCGAGAGATTACAGAAATGGCGCCTCTCGCCATGGGACGTCCTTCTGCGTCTCTCACCGAAACGTCCGGAAACCTCCGTGCCAAATTTCGTCCTGCAAATTTTCCCCCCTTCATCCAGTTTGGAAATCCAGACTGCAGGGAAATTAACGCTTGCTCTAGTGGGAAAGGAGGGCAACATGAACTCTTGCCAACTCATCTGAGAGCTTTCTCTCTTTTCCCCCCTTTTTGATTCCCTTATTTTGTTTCGCGCCGTCCGTGAAATGCAGCGGATTCCCAGCTCGGAGTTTTTTTGACAGACGCTCAAATCCCAGCAGTGTTTATGGATTCTCCAGATCTCATTACAGTCAATGAGCCTGCAACGACTCTCAGATCAAAGTGAAAAAGACTTTCTGGTGAGTAAGTGAGTAAGAGAGAGAGAGAGAGAGAGAGAGAGAGAGAGAGAGAGAGAGAGAAGAGTGAGCCAAATCAAGCAATTACAGCCAAGGAAGCTCATATCAGGAATATTTTAAAAGCAGGAAGTGGCCAGTTATAAATAAATAAGTAAGCAAATAAAAAAGCCAGCAATAGGAAACCATCCCGATTCCTAAAACATGGATATATTCGGAGTTGGTCATATTTTTAGGAATTCTAACAACAAGAATTCATTTACTGGACCAGTCTAAAACATTGCAGCGTCTTCCAGGGGGTTCAGACAAGACAAACATTTCCAAATGTGAGACATAACATCTTTTTGATGACAACGTAATGTGTGCTTGTGAGCCCTACAATACAGCTACAAGTCTAATGTACTAATGGACCTACTGTACCAGGTTAGCTTTTTGCTAACTGCATAGCTAAAACTTTGCTAAAAAGGCACTTTATTTCTTTGCACATTGTTTGGTGTCATGCTTTGGCCTAACGTTTGAAGCTGGACCTACAGTACGCGTTTCAATGTTATTAAGATAATGTGTATAGTACAGTTGCAATATCAACGTTAATAACATCGGGTCAACATTAATAACATTCCTCTGCATACACTTAAATAAAGTAAAGCCATTTCTGTTACTTTAGCCATTAAGCATGCTAGTTATACTGTAGCCATCGTATTTGGTGTCAGCTTAGCGGTGTGCTAGTTTCTCACCTCAACTGCAGCTGCTAAGGTTTAAAAGGTATGTCGATATTTAGGTGGGAAAAATTCTTCGTATTCAGAGTCGGCAGATAATTTTGTCGCATAAACACCGCATTCTTTGCTAATGGTCTCATGGACAACCAAAAGACTTGGACACACACACACACTCTTCTCTCTAGACATTGGCTTTCATGCTAGTTTATCCTATTTATAATTAATGTCTGTGTAAATAAACCCCAGGTCCCGCGCTCAATTATTCCGAATGTAATTTTTGCGGATGTGTCGTGGCTAAACGGCGTGTCCAGGCTAAGAAATCGAGTATGAATCCTATCAAATTTCACGCTGACTAAACCTCCCTTAGTCTCGTTGCCCTTGAAAGTTTCAGTCTTTACTAAGCTTCGTCTTTTCTCTCTTGCTCTCCCTCACCCTCTTCCTGTCTACCATATCTGACGGTTGGCACGTTGCTCTGCTGCCAGGCATTAAACGACATCATCCACCAGCTGTGAGTGTGAACCACACACACACACACACACACACACACACACACCACAACCATTAAAGGGGCCCCTTTAATTAAAGTAGGCATGTAAAGGTCGTTAAAGGCGAACAGATGGGTCCTTGGTTTACTCATCGTCACACTCGGCCCCTTTTGTCCTCACGTAAATATCTTTTTAAAATGTTTGAGATGTTGCAGGTCCTGAACACACACTGATAAAGCTGCTAACACCTGCACTTCCTCTCATTCTCTCTCTTTGGACATCACAGGTAAAGCTCAAGATTTGATTAGCAATTGATCTTTCTGACCTCAAACACCAAATAAAGTACTGTACACACAAAAAAAAATCTTTTACTCTCTTATGTTATACCCGGGGGGCACGGTGGCTTATTGGTTAGCACGTTCGCCTCACACCTCCAGGGTTGGGGGTTCGATTCCCGCCTCCGCTTTTTGTGTGTGGAGTTTGCTTGTTCTCCGCGTGCCTCGGGGTTTTCCTCCGGGTACTCTGGTTTCCTCCCCCGGAAGACATGCATGGTAGGTTGATTGGCATCTCTGGAAAATTGTCCGTAGTGTGTGATTGCGTGAGTGAATGAGAGTGTGTGTGTGTGCCCTGTGATGGGTTGGCACTCCGTCCAGGGTGTATCCTGCCTTGATGCCCGATGACGCAGGAGATAGGCACAGGCACCACGTGACCTGAGAGTTCGGATAAGCGGTAGAAGATGAATGAATGAATGAATGAATGTTATACTCACCTACTTCGGAGTTCACCGTTTAGAGAGAATAAAAAAGCGTACAACATACTGACACCATTCAGTGCTTGGGGCCCTAATGACACTTGTCTTAGAACTGTTTTTACTAATTAATACTTACAAATTTTTACTAACTAATTAATAATAATATTATCTGATTATTAATTTCAGGAGTGAAGCAGTTGCTAGCACTATGATTTCCTTCTGTTTGGTGTGAATTAATAAAATAATATGTATGTATAAGTAAGCAAGGCTTTCAACATAAAAGTAGTTTCTATATTGAAATTTCTATGATAAAGCATTATGCTTCCATTAGCATTCGCTCAGCTATCCAAGTTAAACATTCATTCACTCACTCATTTTCTACCGCTTATCCGAACTACCTCAGGTCACGGGGAGCCTATCTCAGGCGTCATCGGGCATCAAGGCAGGATACACCCTGGACGGAGTGCCAACCCATCGCAGGGCACACACACACACTCTCATTCACTCACGCACTCACACACTACGGACAATTTTCCAGAGATGCTAATCAACCTACCATGCATGTCTTTGGACCGGGGGAGGAAACCGGAGTACCCGGAGGAAACCCCCGAGGCACGGGGAGAACATGCAAACTCCACACACACAAGGCGGAGGCGGGAATCGAACCCCCAACCCTGGAGGTGTGAGGCGAACGTGCTAACCACTAAGCCACCGTGCCCCCCAGTTAAACATTTAGACATATAGAAATTTTGATTACATTTTTTTTTTAACATGGATTGATTTAGAGATGATGTGAGAATGACATTCCTGTCATTCAGGGACATGCTGTGTTTTTATATATTCTTTTCTTTGAAGTAAGAAGCTGCCTTTGAAAAAATATTGCCTGTGATACTGTGACTTAAAATATTGTTTTATTTAATTAAATTTGGCCGTTTACATTTTTATCCTTTTTTTGACACATATAGTCTTGTCTTGCTTTAACTGTTTGCCAAAAGTCCTTGTAAACCGCTATAATATTTTTTGTGTTTTTGAAATCTCTCTCTCTCTCTCTCATACACACACACACACACACACACACAGAAACACAAAGCCATTATTACAACCTTCTCCATACATTTCAATGCCCTTTCCTTATGGATACCAGGATTTCAGTCTTAGGTCCCCATGAGGCAGGTGTGTGAACAGGTCTTCATAAAACCATGACCAATCATTTCTAGATATGTGTGTCAGCCGCCATCCATTTTTTAAAAATAATTTTTTTAATAACTTGCCGTATAAAAGATGGAGCACAACATGGAAATGTAGCCTCGCTTTTGCATGTGCAGGTCAGCTGGTCAACTTTTCGAATTAGGACCATCGCACAGACAGACACTGTAACACTCAGGCGAGAATGGATGTCAAAGAGACAGAGATACTGAGAGAAAGATTTTTTTTTCTCTGTATGATTATTTAGACTTTGGTTCCCACATTAGAGCATCAGGTGTGTGCTGGTTTATCAGGACAAAGCTAGAAACATGTGTCCCATGGTGTCTGGATGCTAATCAGAGATTCTGCCCTCTATCTTGCTTCAGGCTGTTATGTCCACCAGGGAATGGGTGCAAAATTATTATTAAGTATCTGCTTTAATAAAAACGACAGCTTTCCTTTTTATGTTTTGTTTAGTAGTAGCTATGTTTAGCGTAAATTAAACCGCTTTTTAAAAACGTCAGGAAGAGAAATCAATGCAAATCGATCCGACCTTTCTATCAGTGAACTTTGTGTAAAAATATGGAAAATGTTTTAAAAGATAAAGGACATGGAGCCCAAAGTGAGCCACAGATTTTACTTTGAGTCCTTGTGTGTGTTTGATGTGTGTTAATAAAGGCGGTAGGAAAAAAAACACCTTCATTACCGGTATTCTCTTGAAATTCTTAAGGGACTTTGCAAACCTCGGATAGAATTTTATGTCACAGGCAGACTCAGTGACAAGTCCTCGAGCGTCTGGTAACCGCAAACACACTTTCCTTCCTCCCGTTTCTGTTATTAGTGACAAGTCGCGTTACGTCGCCCCGATCCTGATCCGCTAATGTAGACGCAAAACAAATTAGAGCCGAGCCGCTATTAACGCTCGGCTCCCTGGAGGACACGGAGATGATATTAAAGTCATCCTCCCACTGCTGCAAATACACTTGGTGATGGACAGATAAATTAGGAGAACAAGAGAATAAGATCGACACTGTTTATATTTGAAAGCGAGAGACAGAGACAAACTGGAAAGCTAGATATACTATACAGAGTGGGTTTCTACTTATAACTCATGTTCCTTTCTTCATCTCTGGTACACCAAGTGTTTGTTTGAGGAAATTATTATTATTGGCTAATTTAGATTTCTAAGAAAAAAATAATCTTATTTTTTATCAACCAATCTTTGTTTTTTTTTCCTTTCCAGTTTTGACTAACCTGTGCTAACCTTGGGTAGCTTCCTGTTCTTGGCTGACAGGAACCAGAGAAGGTCTTCTGCTGTTGTAGCTCATCCATTCAAAGGTTTAAGATTGTTCTGAGATGCTTCCTGTCAGCTTGAACCTGTCTGATCATTGTCTGAGATTAGATTAGGGTGCGAGCTGTGAAGGAGCATGTCGTTGGTTGGACGAATTGAACGAATAAGCCAGATTGACTGACTGTGTGTAAACTTCTCCTTGCTTTTTGTTAATGAAATGAAGGAACTTGGTGAACGAACAAGATCCTGCTCTGATATCTCCAGAGCCGACTCCATCACATACTACACAGAGGATTAGAGTCATCTTTCAAAGCCTCAAAAGAGAAGGTTCTGAGCGTTTCCTATTTAGTAAATTGCTTCTATAATGAGAACGATGATGGCTTTTTTCATCTCTGCCAAATGGATGACACACAACATCTCCTTTCCTATCTTTCTGGCTCTAAGCGAAGACATCAGACTTGGCACAGAAATGAGATTTTTTTAAAAACACACACCTGCACACCTGAGTGCGATGTAAAGATTTGCAACAGTGGCTCCCGAGAGAGCATCTCCTTCTGTCGGAGCTTCGTGGGATAGAGAGGAAGTCTGCGAGACCTCCATCTGGCTCCCTTACCATGACCCTGGAGGAGCAGCCGTCATGGCAACGCCCCCCCTCGCTGAGCAGCGTTTTTGAACGATTAATACGTCCATTTCTGTAAAAAAGGGAGGAAATGGAAAGTAGCAGAGATGATAATATGGAGCAGATGGCAGGATCAGCAGGGGACCTGGAGGTCATGGCATTGGCCAAACCAATAAATAAAGTTTTATCGTTTTTGAAAATTCGTACCTCTCAAGATCCTTTTGTTTTTGGAACATTAAGACCACTAACATAAAAAATCTAATCTAAGTATTATTAGTTATTTGGTCCTTGAGGGATTTGTGTGTACTACCCAGAATGCACTGCAAGCATAAGGCATAATGTAATTAAGCAAAACATTAACAAAACGTTCTAATGTTTCTCATGTTTGAATATCTACATTATCTGTTCGAGGTCATATGTGTTTATTGTCCCCGTGTGCTCTCTGCTAATTAGCTCATTAGCTAGCAGACTGTTAGCCAAAAACAGAATATGCTGCAACTTAACATGTTCACAACCACTATTGATCACTGACAACTAGCGAACCCTACTCTTCTTCGCTGCTACGCTACAGGATCCAAGCTAAAAATATGTAGCTACAGTAGCTAATGCACTGCATTTAAAATCAGCTAGCTAACGTTATCAAGTATGAATATTCAGTATTTGTAAAGAGAAGTAAAAGGAATCTTGTGAAATATAAAAAATACCTCACAGTCTTCACCGCATGGCGACTTTTAGCGTTGCACGTATTAAGGCAGGATACACCCTGGACGGAGTGGCAACCCATCGCAGGGCACACACACACTCTCATTCACTCACACACACACACACACTACGGACAATTTTCCAGAGATGCCAATTAACCTACCATGCATGTCTTTGGACCGGGGGAGGAAACCGGAGTACCCGGAGGAAACCCCCGAGGCACGGGGAGAACATGCAAACTCCACACACACAAGGCGGAGGCGGGAATCGAACCCCCAACCCTGGAGGTGTGAGGCGAACGTGCTAACCACTAAGCCACCGTGTTCCCCCCTTTACCAGTGCTCTCTCATCTAATTACTGTAGGTTTGATTGTACAATCAACTCTGACCAAATGGCTGGTCATATGGTTCAGAGCAAAGAACTCTTTCGCGCTGCGGAAAAAAAAACACATTCAGAACAACGTACGCAAAACGGCGACTTGGATTTTGTCATAGATGATCAGAGATGATATTTATTCTATGTATGAGTCGTGAAGGGTCTAGAACTAAAATACTGTTGTTGCGTAAGTCTGGATTCTGATTGGTCATTCTGATTGTTTCTATAGAAACAGCTTGTTCACAGGGACTTGTGTGAAAGTCGTGCTGCTTAATAGAGTATATATAATAAAGAGATTAAACAGAATCTACTCACTGATGTGGTGGTTTAACCTTTTTATTTTTTTTTTAACCAGTACGCTGGTGCTCCAGTCTGCCGGAGAACTAGAAAGAGTCTTATGGGCCGTTTTGATTCAGTGTATACAAACGAACGATGCTCTCTCAGTGAGTCTGATCTAAAATGAGCCGGGACTTGTGGTTTTGCTTCTGTGGGTATTTTCGTGGTTGAAGATGAAACGAACACTTGGAGCGTCTCAGAGAGCAGGAACGGGTTTAATAACACTGTTTACTTTAAAGATACAAACATTTGTGTGGAAAAAAACTAACCTTTTTTTTTTTTTTTTGAACTTTTATATGAAAATATTGCCTCTAGTTGACAAGATAAAAACAGAAAAACTTCTGAAACACTACAAATTCTTAAAGTCCTGAGAGTTTACTTTCATATGTGCTTCATATTATTCACCACTGGAAGTGATTTTTATGCTAATTCTATACATTTCTATGAGGTTTTTAAGCTAGCTATACAAGTGACGCCGCAGCGGAGAGACGTGGATATGTTACGACAGACGTTAAGGTAAACATTTTTCTACTACTTTTACGGTTACTGTAGTGGTCAGCTTGTCCAACAGCACATGATCGGACACACACTCGATGTCTAATCAAATAGTAGTCCGGGGTGTGTAAAGTATTTCTCCAGAGCAACATGACGTTTCAAGCTAATGTTTATGTAACGTCCATTGTTTTGGCGTGACAGAGAAGGTGGGGGTTTGTTTATCGTCAGGTCAGAGATGTTGTCATGTGGTGACCGCAACTTTTCACATTTAATACGGAGAAGAAAACAAACAGATCTCTCTCTCTATCTCTCGCTCGGTGTCTCTCACTCGTTGTTTCTGTGGCTTGTTATTTTTAATGGCAAGTACACAGAGGATTTGGAGCTTGTGTGTGTGTGTGCGCACGTGTGTGTGTGCGTGTGTGTGTGCGCGTGTTGTCACAGCACTGTCGGTAGAGTGTGTGGAGTTGTGCTGTACACACTAGTCCCTTGTGTGTGTGTGTGTGTGTGTGTGTGTGTGTGTGTGTGTGTGTGTGTGTGAAGATGGACTCCTCCTCACAGATGGGGCTTTAATTAACACATGGGCTCTCTCATCACAACACCACGGCCAGGTGTCGCCCTGGAAACCGTCTCCATGCTGGACGCATGGGACACACACATACACACACACACACACACACACACTGTAGTGTCAACATCCAGGATGATGGCGGTGATGATTCTCAGAATGAGGATGATTAGATGATCAGTACAGTGGTGATTATGATCATAAGTTGACCCAGTAATATAAAAACCTTGCGTGTTGTGTGATAGAGAAGGAGAAGTATCTCACAGTTGTGTTTATTACACAAATAACAATAAATAACAAAAACAGATGATAAATAATCACTTTGTGAGCGCAAAAACAATGAGATGGAGAATCGTACAAAAGGTTCTTTACTTCCGGGAGACTTCAGGAACTTCCTGTTTGTTTATGAACGCAGCATTAAAGCTTTTCCTGCATCGACTTGCACTTGTGTTGGAGTTATTGGCATGTGTAGCTTGTAGACTTGTCTCAGTCTTGGATGTCGGTGGTGGATGTTAAATTAGATGTCCAGAATAACAGCTCATGATTGGTCCAGTGGACGAATGATGCTAGATTAAAGTCAGTGGTTAGGATGTTGGACTGTTGATCAGAAGGTCTTGAGCTCGAACCCCAGCACATCTGAGCTGCCCGTTCACCCTTACCTGCTCAGGTGGATAAGTGGGATAAGTGAAGAGAAGTCGTGCTGGATAAATACCATGAATATAATTAAAAGAAAACAAAAATTTGATGGTTTTTATTCTAGATCTTGACTCAACCTTCGAGTTAATATGTGATTGTTATGACTGATTCCTTTAGTCCTGGTCTTGGAGCTATTTGAATAACCTGGTCGGCGAACATTTGATGCTGTGACATCATGTTTTCCAAACATTTCACGGCCCCAAACCTTTAATCTTTTTCATCTCTGAATATAAAAATAAACATGTGAACGTTTGTAGCGCCGAAAGGTAGACACCACATCTGTAACTTTGCCTCGTGACAGCTTTTGATCTGTTTTGAAGTGAATTAACTTTCACACACTTTCTTTTCCCCACATTCTCTTCTCTGTGCTTTACTCCTCCGTCTCTGTCACCCGGGTTGCCGTGTGTCGAGCTGACAGCTCCTCCCGAGCGAAGAAGTTGGTGACATTCTCCCTGTTCCCGCGACATCTGGCCACAAACGAGCGCGTCAAATCCCACCCAGCGGCTGCTTAAAGGGTGCCAACTGCCGGTACTTCCCATTAGGGCCCTAAAGACGAGCACTTCAAACGGCACGCGCACCTTGGGAGGGACGCGCATCATCATATTTTAATCGAACATGTGGCTCCTTCGCCGTTGTCCCGCGTCCAAATTGCAATAGTGAATTCTGTCCAGCTGTCGGCCTACAAATGGGGCTCAATTATAGTGGCGACATGCACCTCTGGTTCTCTCTGTCTTCTTCTCCCGGCTTTAATCGTTAAACAAAGTGAGTCAGACTCGTCGAAGTCGCTCTCGGTCAGCGATGTGACGGCTGACATCATACGTACCGACACTGTTTGCTCTCCCGAGTCCACACACACACACGGTTAAGAGAGAATCGGCTCTGTCTCCCTGCTAATGGAACTTCTGGCATCTAACACCTCCATGTTCGCTTTACCAACAAGTTTGGTCATGTTTTATTGATGTGAAACGTTTGTGCCAGATTTTAGATCTGTACCTAATCAATATTTTATATATTGGCGCTAGTTCATGAATCTGCTAGCATGTAGAAAACATCAAGCTCGTTGCAGAAAACAAAAGCGCAATGGCGCCACCAAACTGCCATTTGGATTTGATCTGTCTGAATATTTTCCGTATCATCCACCATGCCGAGTCAAAGTCATCGTGATCTATTACACTTTAAGATTTGTTCTCGAAACCAAGTCACCTCAATAATAAATCCTTCGTACTTAGAGTACTTTTATCGATATGGCAAGATGACAACCAAGACATATAACACACTTATTCCTGAGCAACATCTCAGAAAGAAAGCTTGTATGTTTTTTTTTTGGTTCTCTGAATCCCATGTGACGCGATGCTGCAGATCCGGAATAAACGAGCTGGCACCATGCCACCCCTTTTGAGAATGGCGTTTATAACGCGCTCATTCACATATTGATGTGGAGGTTATTATCCTAGCAAAAATAAATAAATAAATCAGGAAAAAAAAAAGCTTGCTTTCTGTCACATCACGTAAGTGTTTTCCAAATCTGCATAATTTGTGCTACGTGCTGCATAACAAAGCGCTATGTGTTACCCAGAGATGGAAATGTGGCACTTTAGCATGTGATGAGATTCATTTGTTTTCTCGTTAGTTTGCTTTAACTTGCATTCGTTTCACGGTGATGCCGAATTCTGGGCTCTGATTGGTCAGAAGGTGTAGATTTGTTTTTTGGTCATTTTCTTTTGTCTTTTTTAGCATTAACTTTTTCTTTAGTGTGTGTGTGTGTGTGTGTGTGTGTGTGTGTGTGAAAACTGTTATACTGTGTGTTTGTGTGTGCGTGTTTGTGTGTGTGTGTGTGATGCTGGTGATGCTGTTATACTGTGTGTGTGTGCTTGTTTGTGTGTGTGTGTGTGTGATGTTGGTGATGCTGTTATACTGTGTGTGTGTGCGTGTGTGTGCGTGTGTGTGTGATGCTGTTGTAACAGATCTAATCTGTGAGTTGAAGTTATACTGTGTGTGTGTGTGTGTGTGATGCTGTTATACTGTGTGTGTGCGTGTGTGTATGTGTTTGTGTGTGTGTGATGCTGTTATACTGTGTATGTGTGTGTGCGCGCACGTGTGTGTGTGTGTGTGAAAACTATTATATCGTGTGTGTGAATGTGTGTGTGTTTGTGTGTGTGTGTATGTGATGCTCTTATACTGTGTGTGTGAATGTGTGTGTTTGTGTGTGTGATGCTGTTATACTGTGTGTGTTTGTGTGTGTGTGATGCTGTTATGCTGTGTGTGTGCGTGTTTGTGTGTGATGCTGTTATACTGTGTGTGTTTGTGTGTGTGATGCTGTTATACTGTGTGTGTGTGTGTGTCTGTTTGTGTGTGTGTGTGTGTGTGTGTGATGCTGTTATACTGTGTGTGTGTATAATTACAGTCTCCGAATCGGTTCGCGAACTTTAAGTAAAGTATCAAACACTATGACATCATAAATCTTCCCCATTATGCAAAATGCAGAAATAATCATTTAGGTCGCCATGACGATATGAGCCGCTATGAGCCCCTTCTAGCATCTCCAGGCTTTAGGATTACTTTCTCTTCCCTAGTGTTATGTCATGTTTTTACTTTCTTTCTTTTCTTTTCTTTTATTTCCCTTCGGGTGCTGCGCTTTCTCTTTACAAAGCCCGTGAGCATTACTGAAACATTACAGCGCGCAGCATGTGTTTGATTAAAAAAGTGTAAAGTTACAAATTAGTTAATAAAATCGTTTAGGCCCGATCGCTGCAAATGGTGATAAATGCGTTCCATATGCTCTCAATAAAAAAAAAAAGAAAGAAAAAAAAAAAAAGAAAAAAGGAGGCGAGTGCCATGTGCCAGTCCCCTCTGTCTTCTGCCATAAACAAATAAATTAAAACAATTACTGCTGCACGCCCTCTCGCTCTGTAATGAGCGTGCTGCCGGATAAAAGATGTGACAGCTTTCATTTCCTCAAACTGCTGCCTGTCTCTATCTGGAGTGGACGGAAAGTTCCAGATGTTCCTGGTTGAAAAAGGGCTTCCTCCTCTCTCTCTCTCTCTCTCTCTCTCTCTCCCTCTCTCTCTTACAACATTCCACACGTCAACACTTTATGATTCGGGATTACGCAGCTCCTGGTGTTTAACGCACGCATGCCAAGCGACGTCCACACGTCATCCACGTTTAACTGAAGCCCGGCTGGTCTGGGATCAGTGTTTGGAGATAATAACCCATTTAATCCTAGTCAGAGCTCAGAGCACAATTCTGACCCCAGATCAGTTTTTTTTTATACATATTCGTATGTAATGTCATGGAACCTCGTGTCTCCAAGGCATGGACCATTTCCATGAAACCTGTGTTGATTAATAATTTCTCTTGACAATGGAATGTAATATGCTTTTCATAAGTATTTGCCCCCCTTGGAGGCCAGATAAAGTTAATATAAAAAAAAACAGAGATGGGAAACATGGCCACGGTATTTCTGACGTAAGGATATTACCCAAATTTTTTCCCTATACAGTAAATCCTGTTTCCATCTCTTGGTCTTCGTAATATGTCTTAGAAGAGAAAAATTAATGCTGACTATAAATAAACACACTGTCCTCACTTGAGCAACGGTGAAGGTGAGGAAATCGATGGAACATGGACTTACACAGCAACAATGTTTATTTAAGTATTATCATATAAGGATTTACCTCGTTGCTCGGGTGCTGACTCGATTACCTCGATATGGAGGATGTTATTCAGAGAAGAAACCAGGAGACTCTGAATCTCTGAGACATCTGAATAAGATGCTCCCACCACCATGCTTCACTATGTCGTTGTTCTCTTATTTAACAGACTTACCAGCCTCAATAATATACAAACAAGAGCGGGTTTACTGCTGACTCAGCTCTCGTGTGTGTGTGTGTGTGTGTGTGTGTGTGCATGGCATGATCCTTATCTCCATGTCTGGAGGGTCTGGCCAAAGCATCATGCCATTACTCTTCATCTAAAGAGGACGACAGCAAGGGGCAATGTGTGTGTGTTTGTGTGTGTGTGTGTGAAATAAATTCGCCTGCCAGGTTCTCACACTAATCTGACCTAACACACACACACAGAGATATCAGCTGAGGTGTCAGTTTTTATTCACTCAATCATTACCACAACATTGCGGCCGCATGCCTGAGCACGTCAGAGTGACGGATGTTCACATCATCGCATAAAAATCTTTTTTAACACCTTATTGATGACGGTTCAAAAACATCTAGCTAAATAGTTTTAGCACTTTTTCTAATATGTCTTATGTCTTCTAATATGTTTTCTAATACCTCATTGAAAAGGAGAAAAAAAAAACAACTCGCCTGCTTGAAAATCAGATATAAACAAGAAAACATCTTATTATCTCTGGTTCTGAGAAAATTTCCATGAAACAGTAGAAAGGTGTTGCTGAAGATTTAATTATATAATCGTGTAAAAATAAAAGTATAGCGATTTCACTCCTTTCCTCAGTTTAAAGACAGTCCAGTGTTTCCAGTATCTACGGCCAAAATGAATGCAGCTATAGGACAAGCTTCGAACGCAGAACAACAAAATATAGAGGGTTTTTTTTTTTAAGGTCACTAAGACTTTAAGTCACTGAGATGCTAAGACAAGTAGAGATGAAAAGATCCAATGTGAAAATATTGCTAGTGAAAAGAAACTAAATCTAAAAATAAACCACATATGAATTGTGTGAAAACAAATCGTAGGGAAAACGAATCATGGTTAAAATGAATCATGGAAAATGAATCAACTGATAAAAGTCATACATAAAAAAATGTAATCATAGAAATAACGTTTTTTTTGTAAACACAAACATTTTTAAATTAAACGCATACGCAAAAAAAAAGGAATCGTTTGAAAAGAAATGACTCGTGTAAAAGGAATCATGTGGAAAATGAATCAACTGATAAAAGTCATACATGAAAAATATTTGAATCGTTATTTTTCAAAAATGACATTTGGAAAATACAGAAATTGCTGAAACTACACGTTAAAATTTAAAAAAAATGGTTTGAAAATAAATGACTGGTGTGGAAAAGGAATCGTGAAAATAAACAAATGGTTTGAAACGATATGAATCATTTTTATAATAAATGAATGATTTTAAAATGAATGAATTGCGTGAAAATATGTGAATAAATGTAATGCAAAATTGTGAACTTGTGAAATGCTTAAAAATCACAAGTAATTTCCAAACGAATCATGTGATTATTCACATCTGAAATACACAATTTATATTAAGTAAATTTTTTGATACATTTTGGTCATTTCAGAAATTGTCTTGTTTCTTTTGCAGCTAATGATCCTTATCGAGCCCAGACTCAGTGTGTGTGTGCACGTGTGTGTGCACGTGTGTGTGTGTGTGTGTGCATTCAGATGCAGTCCACTGGTGACCTTCACAGTTCTGAGGAATCCAGCCAAGATCAGCGAGCTAAGCTCTGAGCTCTGGAGCGCACGCAGAAAAAAAGAAAGAAAGAAAGAAAGAAAGAAAAAAACAACAACTCGGGAAGCAGATGAGAGGAAATGAGCCTTTTAATTGGAGGCCTTATTAAGAAAATGAAGAAAGGCCAAAAGGACAGAACGCAGATCGGAGGACGTGTCGTTCACCTTCGTGTGACAGAATTTCACTGCTTAATTTCACAAATTAGATTTGATCCTGAATGAAGGAATAATTCAGCAAAAAAAAAAAAAAAATGGTCAGGATTTTTTAAAAACAAATGTCAAAACATAAAACTCTAAGTTGTAAATATATTAATTTAACAATTTGAAAAAATAAAAATACTTTTAAATAAAAAAAATGTATTAATAATTTGTAGAAAGCTCAGACTCATTACAATTGTTTAATTAAATCGATTTAAATAATAATAAAAAAATATTTCCTTAATAAACTCTTTTTAAAATGTATGTAATTTGGTTGGAAATGCTTTATAATACAGATTTTTAATTTTATTTTGCTTATGATTATATAATAAAACATTTATAAACATGGAATACATTTTAGAATTTGAATATAATGATTAATTAATGATAAATTAATGAATATTTACTGTGTAAGGTCTAAAATATATTTAACAGAGTATCATTTATTGATTAAAAAAAATTGTATAATAAAGTTGAATTAAAGTCGATTAACAACTTGACAACAAAACAAACTAAACAAAGTTGAATCTTTTATTAATAAATTAAACATTTATAAGCAGCTTTTAATGAACAAGGGATGATGACGTTCGTCTTTCATTCCTAAAGCAGAGGTGAGAGTATGACGTATACAACACACACACACACACACACACACACACACACGCACACACACACACACACAGACACACACAATTCCTCCAGGCTTCATGGCTTCTCTGTTTACTGCTCTGTTTTTTTTCTGATGCTTTATAAATAAACCTGATATTATCTTTAGTTTTTTTGTTAATGCAAACGAAATCTCGAAAGAAATCCGGTTCGTTTCGAATAACGAGCGTAATGACGGAAAAATAAAACACCTTCTGAGAGTACGCTCATCAGCCGAAACTGCTGAAGTTCACCACCTTTTCATGATCTGTCAAAAAGTCAGGAAGTGTAATATCACCCTGTTAAATTATACAGAGTAAAATGAAATGTCACCGAATCGCGCCGCATAACAAATTTCCCCCTTTTTTTTTTTTTTTTGAGGGGAAAATGATGAAAGACTTTTTTTTTTTGGGTACAGAGATGTAAAAAAAAATCTGCGTTTCAAATAACAAATAAAAGCAAAATTGAGATAGAATCGAAGCTTTTTCTTTTCTTGTCCCTTTTTCTTTTAAATTAAACATCAGCAGCTTTTTTTCTTTTTTTCTTTTTTTATTAATTTGAGGATTATCCTGTTTATCTGCATTCACTGTGAAAGTCACTGTGACTTTTATTTACGGAATTTTGCGTCAGAATCCTCTTCTTTGTATTAAAGGAATAGGCCCATGGTTATTATTTGTAACGACTTCACATCCCTCTATCGTTTTTTCACCGCTTTACTGTTTTTTTCCTGCACTGTGAAATCTTCCATCGAGTGACTTCACTTAAAATGAAGTACAGAGAAATTTATATAAATAAAAATGAGTAAAATGTATGTCTGCTGTAATCATATATAAACTTGAGATAGAGGCAAAGAAAATGGAAGACGGATGTCTGAGTATCCCTTTAACGTGGCCTGGACGAGCTGGATTTTAGCCGAACATGTTTGAAATGCACCTTCTCGGTTTTCTGACCTCGTTATCTTGCTCTGGATCGTGATAAAGAGTTCGGTCGGCTGAACGCACTTCTGCTTTTAAACCTCTAAACGCTTCAGTAAGACAGCATTAATACCGAATCAGACGTGTGCACGTTCTCGCTCGATCAAAAGGCACAAGTTTGACAGTGGAAAGACACGAGGCGAAGAGAGCGTGAGTGGGTGTGAAAAAGAAGCGCTCGCTCGCACTCGTCTTTTCCAGTTTAGGGACTCCAGATGGGGAGTCATTTTTTATTCGTCTTGAGGCGGCACTTCACATCTGCTGGCCCAGATGCCTAATGAATACGGAAGCAGGGCCGAGCTGTCGCCTCATTAATACTGAACTCGCGCAGGGAGCCCAGGCGCCGTCCCGCGCCCGTCGCCTCGCACCATCCGCGGCCCGTTGGCACGGAAACACCGTCCTCGGTGCCCGCTACTCGGCAGCTGGCGCCTCGCTGGAACAAAGCAGCGCCGCTTTGTCGGCCCTAATGCCTCTCCGTGTTGTCACTTAAGGTCTTTATTGGTATTAATTGATACCATCAGCGCTTCTTTCACTCACGTCTTGTGTCCGGCCCCCGGGCTCCGTCCTGTCCTCCATCCCAGCTTCAGTTTTATCTGTTTTTTTTTTTTAAGTTTCTGTGATAAATCCCACACTTTATTCCAGCTGTTTTCAGCACATAACATTCATCATGTTGTCTTCCTTCTGTTCAGTTAGGAAACTTCTAGAACATGTATTTAAAGCAGTTCTTTTAAGACAGTAATGTATTTGTATATTGTAAACTCCTACGATGCTAACGTTGCTAACAGAATGGAAAAAAATGGCTACCGGTTTAGCATCTTGTGTCCATGCCGTCTACAAAAACAAAGCAACAGGTGAAAGAGGAGAAAGAAGAGAGAAAGATGGGATGAGAGAGAGAGAGGGAGAGAGAGAGAGAGAGAGAGAGAGATATGTATGGTGAGAAACGAAAGGAATAAATAAAAAGGAAGACACAGGACTGAAAGATATAAAGGTAGAAACAAAAAGAAGAGATATAGGAAGAAACATATAGATACTGGACGGTAGAAAGAAAAGGAAGGAATAAATGAAGGAGAAGAGAGACGAAAAGAGAAGAAAAGGAACATACACAGACGGGAGAGACAGATGAAAGAAAGAAGACACAAAATGTTGACCAGAAAGTGATAGAGAGGGGAAGGAAAGAAAGGATAAAAGACAAGACATAAGGGAAGAAAGAGATAGGAAGGAAGGAAAAGAGACTTTGTGAAAGAAAGGAGGAGGGAAAGAAGACATATAAATGAGAAGTGAAGGAAAAGAAGATGAGAGATTGAGAGAGAGAGAGAGAGAGAGAGAATACTGTCGTATAAATCACTGAGAAACTGATGATGCTAATTTAGTCTCTGCTGCTAAAATCCTGCTCAAATGTTTACATTTGGCTAAATGCTAGCACGTTACTAGCCGACTGACAGGATTAGCATTAGTGCCGTGTTCCAGAAAGATTGATTATAAAGAGATAAAACAGAGAGAAAGAAGCGAAGCAAAAAGTCAAATAAAAAGTAGCAAAAGAGAAAAAGAGAAGGACTAAACGAGGTGTTTATGTGTCTTAGTTGTAGAGTAATAAAAAAGTAAAAGTGCCGAGCTGTGAGAATCAGCGGTTGTCACGACGATGCCAAACTCTCTTCGTCTCCTGACTGCTGTTATCCCGAAGAAAGACACAGAGATCAAGGTTCTTCAGCCAAGCTTTTTTTTCCTGCTATTTTTTTCTACCTTTTATGCTACGCTAACGGCGCCCGTGAAGACCCAGCTGCCACCTGGTCGCTTCTCAGTGCCAGGCTCCCAAAAACCCACAGAAAGCAGCCTAGCGCTAGTTAATGACACTTCATTAGCGCGGATGGGTCTGGATGCTAATGGCTTGAGGAACTGCGGTTGTTTCATCATTTCTGCCTGAGGATTAGCGCATTAGCAATCCTGAGTTGATTAGCATGCAAAGAAAAAGAACTCAACAAGCTAGCCCAAGAAATTAAATCGATTTAATTTTTTTTTACATTTCATTCAAACATAAATCGAGATTTATGAACATTCATGAACACACATGATGCTCACTTCCCCACCGTCATGTAGCTAATGTGACTAGCTGCCTAGCTAGCTGCAAGCTCATTTTGACTGGCTAATTGATGAATTAAATTCATTAAAATGTATTTTCTCAAAAATAACCAAACCTGACAAGGTGTAGTCAAACAAAACAAACAAACAAACAAACAAACAAACAAAGCAAATATTTAGTTTCTCATTTTCATTAGCTGATTAGCTAACCGTGATATTAGCCAGGTTAGCTAGCTTGTCTAGCACAGAGGTTTAGCATCAATTAGGTAGTTAAAGGTTAAAAATGTTTAAATAGTTTGTTACGTCTTGAATAAAACTTGTAGGGACGTGGCAGAGTTCAAGGAAATTTCTTTGTGTTGTGAGGGAAAAAAAAATAAAACGGGAAACAATTCTTTGAAGAATTTGTACACTTACTGCAAAAAATTAAGTAGTCTTTCAGAACACTTGGGGTGATGGACACATCGATACGTAATTAAAAAAAAAAACACAAAGGGAATTATTTTTTAATGCCTGAAGCTTGATAACAAGAGCTCTGAAACGTCAACGATTTGTGTGTGCGCATTTGTGTGTGTGTGTGTTTACTGTATACAGTGCAGTACAGCAACCTCTGCTGGCTAAACACTAAAAATGAACTGTGTCTGGATGTTGAATGTGTGAGTGAGAGAGAGAGAGAGGGAGAGAGAGAGAGAGAGAGAGAGAGAGAAAGAGAGGGAGAATGAACACATGAATAATAGTTTGATTTATTACAAAAAACACAACTCCTAATCTGGAATACACACAGCTCTCATCACAAACGCATTACATGTCCAACGCCAGATCCGCTTCCTGCTGGAACTCCGAGATTGATTCCGAGCGGATAAATCGTTTCCACATGTTAGCGGACAAGCAAGAGATGCCTTTGCCAATTTAAATGTAAAAGACGCACAGCTTCTTCTTCTTCGTTTTAGTTTTTCTCTCACGATGGCGATGAGTTGAACGTTAGGACGTGGAGTGCGACCTCGCTGAAGTGGAAACTGTGGACTGGTGGAGACGGTGCCGTTATTGCTCCGTGGCTGGGAATCAGATGAACTTTTGATAGCGCAGCACTGCGTGTTCAGTCACAGTAACGCAGTCTGACAGTTGGGCTTGTGGACAAAATTAGATCTCTGTACAACATAATAGCATCATGTCTCTAGTGAACATGTGTCACATGTTATATATCTATTTAAACCCATGTCAGGTAAAGATAACATCATCCTCATCATCATCTTCATTTTCATCATCATCTTTATCATCAACATCATTATTCTAATCATCATCATCATCATCATCATCATAATCATCATCATCTCCATCTTCTTCTTCTTCATCATCGCCATCATCAACATCGTAGCCCTTGTTGTTTTTTTTACCAGATGCAGGACACAGAAATTTTTCAATATAATTTATCATCATCATCATCGTCGTCGTCATCATTTTCATCATCATCATCATCATCATCATCATCTTCATGCAAAACACAAGTAACAAGTATTTACAGTATGAACAGAATGCTGCGGGCTTGATGTAGACAGCGTTTCCTTTGGATGTCCTCAACAGCTGGAGTTCCTGTGATGCGCTGGGTGTTTTTCACCACCTGTTGCAGTGCTTTGCGGTCTGCGGCTGTGCAGTTCCAATACCAGACTGTATACAATACCATAAGTGATGTCTCTTCACTGTCCTCAGGAAGAACAGGCACTGGTGAGCTTTCCTGACCAGGCTGGAGGTGTTGGTAGTCCATGACAGGTCCTCTGATATGTGGATCCCCAGAAACTTGAACCTGGAGATACGTTCAACTGGCAGCTCACTGATGTGGATGGGGCATGAGTGCCTCCTCTCTCCCTAATGAAGTGCATGATGAGCTCCTTTGTTTTGCTGGTGTTAAGGAAGAGGTTGCTGTCGGCCAGATGCTGTACCTCTTCCTTTAGGCCGATCACTGTGCTGTTGTCATCAAACTTGATTAGAGAATTAGACTCATGCACAGGCCTGCAGTCATGAGTAAAGAGGAAATAGAGGAATGGGCTCAGTACACAGCCGTGTGGTACACCTGTGTTAAGGGTGATGGTGGCAGAGCAGATGTGGCCTGACCTGACATGTTGGGGTCAGGAAGTCCATAATCCAGTGACAGAGGGAAGTGTTGATGCCTAAAGCCTCAAGTTTGGTGATTAACTTGGAAGGAATAAAGGTATTAAATGCTGAGCAAAAGTCCACAAACAGCATTTGTGCACATGAACAACCAGCGCTAAACTGCTGGCTAGAATCTTCTCTTATTAAAATAGAGTAGCATCAGATTCAAATTGGAAGCTTCAGTCCTTCAGTTCTTCTTGAGTACTCATTTGAGGTAAAACAAACAAACAAACAAAAAAACAACATAGCGTCTATTTCATTTGTGAAACTTGACAGAAAAAAACAAGGGTCATGAATTAGTGGCTAGCAGCTAAATCAATAAATCACTGACTAGATGATTTCGTCATCGAGGATGAACATGACGGCTGAAGAGTGTTAAAACAGCGTACTACTGACCGTTTACCTCATTGTGTTGTTTTAGCTGTTAGCCTCGACAGGAAACAACGGACTTGTCAAAGCTGATTTTTCAAGAATTTTGGCAGTCGATGGTTTGTGTGTGTGTGTGTGTGTGTGTGTGTGTGTTTGGGGTAACCTTGTGTGACATCCTCAAACTGCTCATTCTCATTCTGTCATTAAACATGATGAACTTCCTGAGCGCAGGCGTCTTTTTTTTCTTTCTTTCTCTCGTACTTTTTTCTTTTTTTTTTCCTGCCATCTGACATTTTTCCACAGGCTTCTGCCAAAAATCATATTCAGGGGGTGACAGGGTCGGATCGGGATGGAGGGGCGAGTGCATGCGGAACATGTTTTTGTCATTTTCGCGAGCCCAGGAAATGCATCGTTTTCCAAAACAGATCAGATTTTAGCTGAGAAGTGGGAGCAAACATGATGAGCTAGCGCTGCTTGGTTACACGTCACAAACAAAGACATTTTACAAGCAGCTTAACAGGTTAATCTCAAGGTATATCCAATACTGAGGACATTTCTTTACAGATGCTAAGCTCACCGCTAATCTCTCTGCTAGCTATTAGCATGAATTTTCAACCTATGCACAAATATTGAGCTAGCGTTTGTCTTTTCTCTTTTAATCACCATTCATGCTAGCTCTGTAGCTAGTTGTGATGTAGCCTAGTTAAAAAAATAAACTGATGTGCACACAATAAAAAAATGTGCACTGATTCTGTTGCTAGAGCAACCATAAGAATCTGGCCGAGTGGACAACACTGAAACGTGAACTTCCTTGAGATCAACTGGAAAAGTGGACAGCACACCGAGTGAGACACACACAGAGAGAGTGACGAGGACACACACACACACACACCCACACACACACACTTCACTCAGAACAGAGCCGGAGGCTGCAGCTGGTGCGAATGCGAGTAATTACACCAGCACTCAGTGTGTGTGTGTGTGTGTGTGTGTGTGTGTGTGTGTGTGAAAGAAAGAAAGAAAGAAAGAAAGAAAGAAAGAAAGAAAGAAAGAAAGAAAGAAAGAAAGAAAGAAAGCAGACTCACTGATGTTCAAAAGTTTGTGAACCACCAATTTATTTATTTATTTATTAATTAATTTATTTATTTGCTTGTTTGTTTATTTATTTGTTTATTTATGTGGCTTACAAAAGAAAATAATACAAATAATAAATTAAAATCCATTAAAAATGTTTAATGTTTAATTTCCTGTGGTGATTAAAAATAATGCATTATTAAGATCAGGGAGGAAAACTTTAATGTAAAGTGTAAACAGGTTCTTCTAGAAAGTGGATTTTTTTTTATCCCTTTTTAAAAAAATAAATAAATAAATAAATAAAAAAATCATCTTATTAAAACTCTTTGTATTGAATTCAGGGGAGAGTGGGGATGGAGCATGGGGTGTCTCAGCACCGGTGTGTGTGTGAGTGTGTGTTTCGCTCGCGGTCAGATTGGCGATGCCGTTGTTTTTTTTCCGCTCGTCCTCCTGAGGGACGTCAAATCACCCACAGCACTTTTTCCTCCCTTTTCTTTTTCCCTCCGAATCTGTTGTGCGTCCCCTGGAGGACGCGGACAGACACGAAGCTGATCATTTCACGTTAATAACCGAGTACAGAGATGATCCGAAAAACATGTTGTTTCATTTGAAACGCCTTGCGGGCTCAGTGGCGCAGGACATTTAAGGGCGGAAAATAGAAAAAGTTGAGACGAAAACAGCATCTGCATAATTCATCCGTCATGCGTGTAGACATCGCGTGTTTGTTCTGACTTCAGCTCCCGTGTGATCGCAGATGTGACGTGATGACAGGCGACAAAGCAGCGACTCGTCCTGATGCACACGTAGAGATTCCATTCAGAAACGCCGAATATTCCAGCTATCTTAGCAAACACTATAATACTCCGACACAATATATTAATGCTAATTACACCCGCTGTTAGCATACGTTCAACACGCTAACGAATAGAATTCATCACAATTACTTTTCTCTCAATGCAGAAAATGTATCATTTAGTCTTTGGTTTGAAACTGGAACCGTCATGGGCGCCATTATTATTATTTTTCCCTGTCAGAAGATGTCAAACATTTATGGCTTAACGCTAAACCGGAGCAGACAGCTAGCGTTCGATGAAAATGCTAACGTATGTTAAAACGTATCATCGTCGTCGCTCAGTTAATATAAGCGACAAGAAAATTTGAAATAAAAATACAGATTTTTTTTTTTTAAGTAAAAGTGTCTGTGCTGTGATTGAAGATTAGAAATGCGATCGTCCTGCTCGGAATGTAGCTTTTGGAAAAGACTGCAGAGATTCTATTTAAGCTCAGCGATGAATCACGGCCGATCGTGACGGAGCGAATTCCCCGAGAGCGATTTCCCAAGCGATTGTTTGTGATGGCAGTCAGCCTCCACACGGGGGCCCAAGGCAGGAAGTCACAAAGACTCTTTTCACAAATCTCTCAGCTCCGGAGTACACACCTCTCACCTCTCACACACTCCTCAAGATCTCACACACCTCCTTCAGATGGAGATAAAGTACTCTGTATGTGTGTGTGTGTGTGTGTGCGTGTGCGTGTGGAGGGGGGAAGGGGAGGCCGAGACGTGTTTATCCACACGCATCTGTCTCATGTTGTTAATTGGGAACGTTTGCCATTTGGAAAGGGGCTGATGGCCTCCAGGCATGTCGAAGCAACCTGATGTGAGGCGAAATCCACATTCGTTCCAAAAATAAAGAGATTTCATGCTAATGAAGGCCAAACAAAAGCTACGCGCTTAAAGCCCCACCCCTCAATATGAAACTTAAGCATTTGCATCATTAGAGAAATAAATTAAATGTTACAAATTGTAGATTCTCTGAAGGGGTGGGGCTGAGGGGGCGGGGAAAAGTGAGTGTCATTACGTTAGTTTACATTACATAAGCTATGACTGTTAGCCCCACCCATTGAGACACACCCTCTTTACAAATATTTAACATATTTCTAACTTGATCCATTTCCTATTATTCTGTATAAAAGCTACTGTATTTGATGTTTTAACAAAGCTATGGCTCTTAGCCTCGCCCCTGAAACATTAACCCCACCCCTTGTCCTCACCTTGCTGGTTAGTGTTCTTACGCAAGAGGGTATTATTATCTGCCCAAGACATCAGTCGCACAATGATGCACAATCGAGTGGGTTTGAAGGTTAGAGTAAAGGAGAACGCTTAACTATAAGAGACCGTTTAGGCCATAATACATACTTTCTTACACACATTCTGTAATAACCTCACACACACAAATCTATACACACACACACACTACCATACCCTTGCACACATACAACTATACTCTTACATGCTTACACACACTATCATACCGTCGCATGCATACAATCATACTCTCACACACACACACACACACACGATCATACCCTCGCATGCATATAACTATAATCTCACACACACACACACACACACACACACACACACACACACACACACACACACACACACACACTATCATAACCTTACACAGAATTACAATTAGTGCAATTACAGAGCATGTGATCCTGATTCACTGATTGGCTTACAGTCTAAAAAACAGACTGTGTAGCTTATAGCACTGCTAGCAAAGTTGCAGCTACAAGGAGCATTTAAAATTTAAAATGTTGGTTAAGAGACCAACGGGTTCATTAGGCTGCTGTCTATCCACCATGTTTGCTTCTTTATTATTGGGAAGGCGGGTCAGAGCCGTGAAACCTATCAACATACTGTAAGCCAATCACGAACTGAGAATTTAGTGCCATTTCCTTTGCAATCAAACCACCTTCCGTTTCAATCAAACTCTCGCACACAAACCTAGTGGTTTGTATGTGTGCGAGGGTATGGTAGTGTTTGTGTGTGAGGACGTGTGTATTATGGCCTAAATGACCTCTCATACTTAACAATTAACAGTCACACAAACTGCTTTTATCTTTAACCGACAATTTCTGTGTTTCTCCAGCTATTAAAATTCCTGGACTCGCTAGCTTGACGTCACGCTCCATGTCCACAGCGTCACCTTCCCCAGTAAGTCCCCGCTATTTCAGGGTTTTCACTCTGACAGCTTTTTCAACTCCGACACCCCCCTTCTCGCACTCGTGGCACATATTTAACCCCCGTTTTATCGCCTCGGCAAGAGGCGCCCCTAATTGCAAAAGAGGTGAAGCCCGTGTCAGCCCTCCACACCGGAGGCACTGCTTTGATAGCACCCTCGCTCTCTTTGCACACACTGACGCCCTAATTAACCTCTCTCGATTAGGGCAATTAGCTCCTTGACTTTACGCCTAATCCCCGAAAAAGTGCACCGGAGCCGTGACTTCCCTCAGTATGGAGCGTGACACTTCAGGAACGGGCCATTAGACGCCATGTTTGTACTGTAGCTGTGTTCTAGAAGCTTCTACAAACTTTCCGTTAAGGTCCATAGACCCTGACAGACGGACAAGCTTGAACATGCTACTGTAGTTAGCAGGAAATTAAGTTCTTTCTTTCTTTTTTCTTTCTTTCATCCTTCCTTCCAGTTGGTCCAAAATAGCTGTATAATGTTAAACTTCACTATTGTTTGACCTACTTGTTATCCCACACTTCTCCATCCTGATTGGTCAGAAGCTTTGAGCTTTGTTCAGCTGGAACAGAAACCACAGATGCTTGCTTTCATTTCTATGGTAACAGCAGCCAAGTAAACGTATTAAAAAGCGAGTGAAAACTGTTAGAATGGTGAAGTTTTCTGTGAGAAGATGATTATTTAACCTTTAGAGAAGGACCTCTAGCTGACGGGAGACGAAACAAGGTTGTACAGTAGACGTTCATATGGATCAAAAGGAGATGCTTTTCTGCTCAACACGGGTGTAAAGTGTGATTACCAGAAAGCTTTACTGTGTAAACTGAACATCTCACAATCTGTTCCTGAAACAGTGACCGAGACGTAGACGCATGATACTAAATCTCACATCTAGCATAAAAAAACGTACAGTATCTTCACTCAAATGCACTTTTTTTTGTCTTTCTTTTTTTTTTTTCTACTTTATACCCAGACAGGAAACACATCTGTTTTTCTTTGTACAGGCATAAAACATACTAGACCGGTAGTCTCATTGTTGGAACCGTAAATAGAGCCGAAAAATACAGCACAACAGAATCAAAGCACATTTGTTTTAATCTGAAAGATCTGCCAGAGCGAAAGAAAAGGCGTGATTTACGACAAGATGGCTTCTATATAAACCGTATAAAGTAACTAAACAGAAGGACAGGATTACAGCGAAAGGAAATTTATAGAAGATTTCCGTTTCCCCCGAAACGTAGCCGATCAGGCAAAGACACGTTCGGCGTCCGAGGTTCACGGCTCACGGCTGTATAGAGCGTGTTAAGAGTGAGGGATAAAACGTGTTGTTGTTGTTGCTCTGTTCTTTATTTTCATCCTAAATAAATGAAAATTGATCCATTTTTGGATTTCATTTCGATTTTTAATTTACTTTCTATTTTTCCCTTTAAAATGATAAATCTAACCAAAGAAAGAAATAGGTGCGATCTAAAAAAATGCTAATTAAATGAATTTGATCATGACAATAAAATGTATAGTTATTAATAGTTATTTTTTTCTTTTGTTTTTCTATTTGTTTTTGTTTTTCTTTTTTCTTTAGATTTTATTCATTGACTATTTTTCTTCCCCTTTTTTCTTTTCTTTTTTATTTGATTTTATTCATTGATTATTTTTCCCCTTGTTATTTTTCCCCTTGTTTATTTTCTTTTTTATTTGATTTTATTCATTGATTATTTTTCCCCTTGTTACATCAGAGCGATTTGCCTAAGAGTAATTTTTTTTTAATAATATTTTTTATTGGTTTTATAACAGCAAGAGAAAAGACAACGGCGAAAACAAAAACATAGGAAGTAGGAAAAAAGGGGCGGCTACATGGAAAAAAAAGGCGGCAAAAAGCGTTAAAACTCCACCATCAACAAAGTGCTGAAACCGGAGACTCCTTATATCAACTTGACCATTTTGACAGTTATATGGATTTAAGTACGTGTCTGTACGAGATGAGTCGCTGCTATAGAAACACTAAGGGATTAAAAAAGAACGAACGCATTGATGTAAAGGATGTCAGGATTTCTGACCAATCAGAATTAAGAATCCGGGAGCAATGTGCTGTAAATGGTATTTATCGGTAAATTACGATTATGTGGAAGCACTCTGGCTATAAGTCACAGCTTCTTCTTCATCCTGAAAAGGTCTTGTGGGAGAATGGAACGTTACAGACCGCAAAAAACACGAACATATATTTACAGGAAAATTTCCCGATGTCGACAAGCGTGTAAGGATTTCCCGTTGGCGGTCGGAGCGAGAGGTCTTCACGGGTGGGATGGAGAGGAAGTGGTTTGGTCTGCAGGGATCCAGCGGAATCTGTACATTTATGATCTAAACCTGAGGACAATGAGGAGGGGATACAGAGAGACAGAAAGAGACAGAGACAAAGAGAGAGAGAGAGAGAGAGAGAGAGAAAGAGAGAGAGAGAGAGAGATGAAATGAACGATGGAGACAGAAGCAAAGAGTGAGAGGCCTGGTGTGAGTGTGAAGTGTGTGTGTGTGTGTGTGTCTCTGTGTGTGTGTCTGATTAATATTCATCAGACGGAGAAGGCAGATGTGTCTGACATCTGTGTGATGTCAGCGTGTTGTCAACACATTGTTAGCACCGCAAACGTGCAAACAGATTAACGGGCCGCACCGCCTTCGCCGAGTGCGAAAAAAGCGATTGCGTATGAAGAAGGGAAGACAGCTTGTTCCTTCACTTCTTCCTGCCGTGCTTCCGACGTTCGGATGCTTCCGATGGTGTAAAGACACTCCTCGTGCCAAGACTCGGTGTTCGCTCTCGATTCTGACTAATTAATCATTTCCAAGCAGGATTTCAGGTGCGATCTGTTTTTGATTGACAGACGTAAAACTCCGCCTCCCGTCCTGTGTCTGTTTGTCCTGTGTACCTCTGCCTACGTGAATACGTGATCCTCAGTTCTGAAACGTACTGCTGAGATTTGATCATTTGAACACAACAGACGGTCACACTAAAAAATCTAATCTTTTTTTTATAATGAGCACCGATGACCACTGCAGATCGAATCAACATCATTTCTAATCACAATCGAATATTTAAATGTTTTTTTTTTTCATTTCTTTCCATTTTTCATCCATTTTATTTACTTTCATTCCAAAATAAATGAATGACATAAACTGTAAATGTATTGTACACCCCGGAATTCAAAATGGCTGCCAACGTCTGAGGTAATAAAATGTGGCTAACGGTTTACGCTAACATGACTACACAATAATTACACTTTAATTTGGGAAGAAAGGATAGAACACCAATCCACCTGAGGAACAGATGCGAACAATGCTGAGGGGGCGTGGCTAAGACGTGAACTGAAGAGAGATGAACTTATTAACATTCATTAAAGATGTCTTGCTTTCAAAATAACCGCTTCGGCGATGAAACAGTGAAAAAAATAGATCACGTTCCAGCTGAAGCCCTGCTCTTACATCTGAAATAAAAAAGTGCGAATGTCAGCGGATTTACAGGTGTGTTGTGATCCGACTTCACTTTTTTCGCTGGCTTTCATGCGAACGAGCCGTCAGCTAGCGTTCGTGTCAGCGAGCGAGATGTCAGGTGTTGAGCTTTATATGAGAACTTCATACTAGTCTATATAAAGAGTATAGAACGGGATTTGGGAGGTTTTGGAACTCATTAATATTGTTTATACCAACTATCTTTAGCTGCACATTTCATGTATAATTGTCACAGGGGGTGTGGCCTCACCGATACAATACAATTATCTGGTGAAAGTTCCAGAAAGAAGACGAGGGAGGCATGGGCGAGACTTTAAATTTAAATTTGTTCAAAAATCGCAATATGTTTTGAAAAATATTTAAAAACAGCTCAGAGAAGTTGCAACAAAAAAAAATAAAAATAAAAAATTATTTCACCACATTGGAACACTTTTTTTTGGTATGTTTTGCCCAGTCATGTAACATCCATCGATCCAATTTGGAATTGAAAATGAAAAGAAAATTTAATTTTTAAAATAATTCAAATTTTGGATAGGAATTTTTTTTTTTTTTTTTTCCCAAATTCAAAATTCCATCCAGAATTTGAATTATTTTACAAATTAAATATGTTTTCTATTTTGGGAAGTAGTGATATGACGAGTGGTAGACGATGAGCAGTAAAGTATGGAGTTTTTCATAGGGTGTAGTTTTCCTGTGAATTTAAATCCTTTTAATTCGTTTTTATTTTTCATGTTTTTTTTTTCTAATTCAAAATTTCATTTGTCAATAAATCGCTGCTCTTTATACGTATAAATGCTAAATATTGTACAATTTCCATAGGCAAACATTTTTGCTTTTCTTTTCGTCTTTTTCTTCCACATTATTACATTATTTCAAATCATCATTACACTTGAACTTAACTTCTAGTTTTACAACAAGATGCTGTTTTGTAAAAGTGATGAAGAAAAGAAAGGATGATGAAGATGATGCTGATGAAGTCCATGTGTTGGACCGGGTGCTAGCGAGGTGTGTCCGGACAATGCAGGACTCTGTGTGGACACCCTGAGGACCGTGTGTGGGTTCGGTGGATGTTGGCCAGATGAGCCTTTCCCTTGCTCTATCTCTCCTTTTTTTTTTTTTTTGTCCGTTCATTTGTTCCTTCTTTCTTTCTTCCAACCCACGCTATAAAAACATGCGCATTCCTGCCGCTCCCTGATCTTGGCACGTAACCCTCTGTGTGTTTTGGGAAAAGCTTCTGTCCAAAAACGATTCATACTTCAGAAACCACCAGCTCATTTTTTTTGCCCTGCTGCAAGCTTTTTTTATTCGTGACATCGTGGGAATTGGTGAAAAAAAGGCAGGAAAAGTGCACTTTATTATGCAGAGGGGATTTCAGTCGAACGATAGCTTCTAATGACAGACATACTGTATGATTCGAGAACACGTTTATGTTTATTCCTACACATGACACTTTGAATCATCACGTTCAATCATCCGGAGTGAGGTAGAAGGTAGATTACAAGCCGTGTGCAGTGCGGAGAAGTGGAGGGTTAAGGGTCTTACTCAGGAGCCCAACAGCAGCTATGTTGTACTGCTGGGATTCGATCTCACCAGAGAACTTTAGGAATCACACTTCTCTGAATTACTGCTGACAGAAATGGACGTGAAAGCGATTCAGGATGACATGTTATGGGGTGTATTTTATAGGTGTGCTTTTTCTTCCTTTGTAGCCAAGGATCATTTGACCAGGAAATTGATTCAAACACAGAAAGACTTAAGCATCTGAGTATATTTCAATAAAACGTTTTTATAAAGCATAGTTAACATCGTAAATGCTTTGGTGTTATTTTATGGAGTATATTTTATGGTGTAAAGTATAATTATCTATTTGGGAAAAAAAATGATTCATATAAAAATCTTTATATGTACATTGTTTAGCAGCTTTTGGTATTCTCTGGGACTAGAGCCCATGTCTCCTTCACTGTGACTGATATGCATAGAAGCCCCGCCTCCTTCACTGGGAATGACAGGCATAGATGCCCCTCCACCTTCACTGGGAATGACAGGCATAGAAGCCCCGCCTCCTTCCATGGGAATTACAGGAACAGAGGTCATGCCTCCTTATATAGAACTATAGTATACAAAGACCACGTTCTTCACCCGGAAGGCCACGTACCCCTTTACTGGGACTGAGGCACAGGGGTCACGTCCTCATCCTGTGAAATCAGAGATACTATGGCTCCTTCACTGTCTGACAAGATCACGCCTCCTTGAACGGAACAATAGGGTACAGAGGACAGGCTCTTCTTCCCAGAAAAAAGAGCCAAAGGCCATGCCTCCTTAATTGCGAATGTGGCACAACGGTTACACCCTCATTCTAATTAATTTAAAGATGCCACACCTCCTTCACTGTTTGACAGAAACAGAAGCGACACTGTCCCTGCAAAGGAAGCTCAGGGACCACAACTCCCTGAGTGGGACAGAGACACAGAGGACACTACTGCTTCCTTGGGAATGACAGAAAATCAAGGCTACACCTCCTTCAATGAGGCCGATCTTCACTGAATATGCACAGAGGCCACACCCTCCGTTTGAATAAGGTAAAGGTCCATACTGTAGCTCATTGAACTGGACGGTGACAGAATTCACAGATGGATCACCTCTGGAACCGACAAGAACGAATATCCCGCCTTTCTTCCTAGAAACGTGGTACAGGGGCCACGCCTCCTTTACAAGGATGAAATTCCACATATGCCACACCTCCACACCTTCCTTAGACAGAACGTCTCAGATGACATCTTTCCTTCCTGGAACTGACAGGCACAAAAGGCCACGCCTCCTTCACTGTAAAGGCACAGAGGCCACACCTCCTAAACTAAGACTAACAGGCACAGACAAGGTCACACCCCCAATTTTGGAACAAAGTTATGAACCATCACGATGTAACACTTAAACTTTTCTGCACAGATACTCCTGCTAACCAGTCCACGACAAACCACGATTTTAACTGAGTGTACAGCCAGACTTCCCTCCAGGCGTGCACATGACATCACTAAAGTGCTTATTTACTCACTACACTGTACACTTATTAGCTATTACAGGGGAGCCGTGCACCTGATATGAAAACAAACACCCAGCGTACATAACAACCGCGGTAATGAGTTCCCCCCCCAGCATGCAGTGCTCTCCAAACACCATGCACATAATGTGCTTCAAAAGAATACAATTACGTGTGTGATAGTAAAGCCTGACTCTTATTTGTCCTGCCTCTCTTCATCTTAATCACCCCGCTGATGAGGGTTCTCTCGTTATTAGCGCTGCGGCGTGTTTGTATTTTCGGCACACGCTTCTCGCAGGATTATATATTTTTTCCGGCAGAAGTCCCTTGAGGCAATTGTGAGGTTGATCTTTGGGTCTTGCCTGACAAGGAGAAATAAATAAGTAGCCTATTAAATTAGTAAATAAGTCATAAGTGCTTTATTGATGTCACAGCAGCCTTCTAGCTGGATTAGGCCTTATTTTTAGATCTATTTTTACTTTAGAACTATTTCCCCTTTCCCCTTTCTCCCACATGTGCTCCATCAGCCAGGACAAACTTGGCCAAGACATTTGCCTCTTTAGTTTTGCACTGGAACCATGATACAACATACTGTAGATATCCTTATGCTCATCAGTAAATTTCAGAATCTTGGAACATTGTTTTATATCCAAGTACCATACTGTATCAGTACAACTCTGACATCAAATTTTGGGAGGCGGGGCCTAGGAGGCAGCATGATACCAAACCAAGTAAAAAATTGATTCTGTCAAAAACGGCCGACCCTGATAAGCTACATCAGAACATCAGTGTAACGTCCCTAACAGATCAGATTGTGCAAAAAATGGTAAAGACTCGTTAAAAACAGAGACTGTAAATGTTTACTGTTTATTCTGTAATAAACAGCTGTAAATGTTTATGCTGTAAATGACCAAGATTTACATTTATGTCTAAAAAAAGGTAGATAAAATTGAGACAAAATGACCAAACGATACTAGAGTGAATCCTTAGCTTAGACAGGACGTCTGTGACCACAGACAGACATTTTTTATCTTTTAATTAAAAATAAAATCGAATTTTATAGAAAATCAGAGCACCAAGTGTAAGATTTTAGACTGATTAATTAGAGGTTCCTTATGTCTCTCCTGGTGTCTGCCGTCTCATTACAGCGGCCCAGGTTTGAATCCCATGTAGGGAGCAAAACCCAGCAACTCACAGACCCGATCCCAAGACCGGATGAAAATGGGAGGGTTGCGTTATTAAGGGAATCCGGCATTAAAAACTTGTGCCAAATCTAATGTGTGATTTGCTGTAGTGAACCCTAAAATGGAGAGCTAACAAAAATAATAAATTCGAGGTTCCTTATAAGTTAAATAGACATAGGATAGTAACGTTTTTCTGAATGAACAGGCATTTCTCCGCATTTCTCATCTAAACGCTCCTCGTTCTTACATCGTTCTTATATCAGAAAATTCAGAGAGAACGAGAGCGAGAAACAAGAAAAGAGAGGCCGCAACAAAAGTTTTGGTTCGTATCATTCTTCTCAAGTATGAATATTTATAAACAGGAACAACATGATTGTGCTAAGTAGTTGTAGCAGATTTCAAGCCATCATGTCACCATTTAACTGTATAATCAAAACCCAAAGCTCTCCTCAAACTACTTTGAAACATCTACCTCGACAAAGTGGTGTATTCAAGCGCTACTAAATTAGCGATGGAGTGGAAATTGTTCCATTTTAATTGTAAAAAGAGTGTAAGGGACATCTCGGGCCCCATTTGCATGGCGTGAATATGCAGCGAGGAAAAGAGGAAGTGATCTCACTAAGTGATTTCCACGCTGTCAAATTAATCTGAGCGCTAGTTTTTCGTTTAGTTAGCATCAAAACAGCATCGACTTTAGCGTTCCATATGGGGGTCTGACACCAGTACGGCTGCAGACAGATGTTTCCCCGCCATCGTGTCATTATCGATGCAAATTTATTCATTAAACAATTTAATTGTGCTGATGATTGACGGCCGGCCGGCGTTATTACTGAGGAAACATTACTAATAATACGTTAGTCTTATTAACTCAGTGTGCAAGCAATAAGTGGAGCTGTGTTTATATAGATTAACCTCTGCTAATGTAGCGCTACGGGCCCGCAGAGCACACGAGTGGGCGCTTTCATCCAACAAAGCACTTTTATTACTTTACAGGCTTTGGAGAGACCGTGTTAACGATTACCAGTCCCCTTCGAGACTCGACCCCTGACTGATCCAACAAGGCAGTGTACCACTGGATTATTCTTCAGAAAATAAACTCTTCTACAAAGAAATTCCAACAAAGATGATGATCAACAGTCCTGTTTTTTTATTGATCTCTAATTTAATGTGTGTGTAGTATTTGTGATGCTGAACAGACAGTTATGAGAAATGATAAGCAAGGTCATGTTCACATTTGCAGTGTTTTGTCTGATTGAACGGAATCTTAACCTGAACCCTCAGCCTTAAAGCCTTCATCTTAACCCTGAGCCATTATCCCTAGCCTTAACATCCAGCCATAACCTGAACCCTCAGCCTTAAAACCTTCATCTTAACGCTGAGCCCTTATCACTAGCCTTAACATCCAGCCCTAACCTGAACCCCCATTCACTTCTTCAGGCGAGTGAAAACACAGCAATCACAATGAGGTGAAGACCAAAAGCAGTTGATTTGACTTTCTCTGAAGCTGCACATTCAAAAGAACTGAGTCAAAAAGTGAATCGACTCATTTGCAGGAAGTGAATCAAACATGCCATGTGTTGATTGCAGCTTCCCCCCCATTATGAGTAGTGTTACAGAAATGTCAAGTGTTTATGTGTAACGCTGGATTGTGATACCTAAAGACATTACAGAATAGATATTTACATGGCTATCGAATCATTTATTGAGCACTGACTTGTGCAACGGTGGCTTAGTGGTTAGCATGTTCGATTCCCGCCTCTGCCTTGTGTGTGTAGAGTTTGCATGTTCTCCCTGTGCCTTGGGGGTTTCCTCCGGGTACTCCGGTTTCCTCCCCCGGTCCAAAGACATGCATGGTAGGTTGATTGACATCTCTGGAAAATTGTCCATAGCGTGTGAGTGGATGAGTGAATGAGAGTGTGTGTGTGTGTGCCCTGCGATGGGTTGGCACTCCGTCCAGGGTGAATCCTGCCTTGATGCCCGATGACGCCTGAGATAGGCACAGGTTCCCCATCACCCAAGGTAGTTCGGATAAGCGGTAGAAAATGAATGAATGACTTGTGCAAAGAAAACCAGGCCTCAATCATCAAACTGGACTACACCTCACCTAGGGCAAAAGAAGCTCTATTATCTTTGGGAATGTGAGAGATCTGAGAATGTGTGGAAATGATTCAGATTCAGTTTGTTAATAAAATAAAATAAATTTAAATTAATCATTCAATCAATCAAATGTAAGAAAATTATACCTTCGGTTAATGGTAAACGCTGGAGATCAGCAGGTTAGTGAGGTAATTAAAATTTCTATTGGATAAAAGTTTGTTTGGGAAAAGTTCATTTAAAAACCTAACTGTTGACCCAGAGCTGATTATGCATGCTTACTTGCTTACATCTGAAGCATATGATCCAAAATATCTCCTTGCAGACCTCATAATTAACTGTACAAACCAGAACACATGAAAAAGCCTAAAATCCTGCAGTCCTACAAGTTCTCCAGTTGAAAAATGGTCACATACCAGTGTTCCAGTGGTTCCAGGAACCATACATGATCTAACAAACCAATAAAGAACCATTATAGAGCGCTTTTTATGTAAAAGTGTGTCAGAAATTACATGTCTCACTTTGTCATTCCTGCCTTTTTGACCCTGGCTTTGGGGCCTCCTGCTCGAGGATGTTGTTTTAGCCTATTTTGCACCCTTGCGCTGTTTGCCTTCACCACCCTCTGGGTGAGAAATGGTCCTGGACAGGAAATGGAGAGTGTGTCATACAGGAAGTTCAGGTTTCTGACTCCTAGTCATTATAGGGACCTGATTCTCTCATCTTCCTCGCTTTCCATGACTTGCACAAGATCCCTGCAAGAGCCAGATTGTGCTAATTCTCTACATAGCCTTTGTTCCCTGTATGTACAGGATTTGACTAGCTTCAAATGAAGTTTTGTGTCAATATTCCTGTGAGAGGACAATATTTTTGTAAAAGGGTTTCTTTAAAGCGGTGGCTAATAATGAATACTTGTGAACAAGTACTGATTAGCAGGAAATAATCTATTTTTACATTTTGATTAGCAATGTTATCATCAGTCTTCTTCCAGCTTGAGTGTTCCTTTAAGAATGCCATATATAGCTTAATGCATTTTCCACATTTTGCAATACACTTCCTGTAACTCGTCTCTCCCATCTTACGACCTAGCTGACAGCTCTTGATCCTCTAAATATGTTCATGTGCAGTTTATTGCGCCCTGGGACTTAGGAGGAACACGGTAATATATCAGTTACCTTGGCCGTGTCCCCGAGCAAACATGGACGAGATAAGTTTCGACGCTCTGCCGTATATTAGTTAGCTTTGAGCAGTGGCCATGATGGCCTCAGAAGAGGAGCCGGGTTGTCCCGCTGATCTCCAACGGGTAGCTAATGTTTCTAAAGTTTTGCTCGGCCCAGAGGAGTGCAAGAGCGATGAGTCCTTCCATCACTTCCCTCTGAAATATGGAACCGCTTCACCGCTGCATACCGGCAATAAAATCTTTATTTCATATCCAGATGGTGACTATCCTGTGGTACTTTATGGCTCGAGATGCTAGCGAGTAGCACGTTGTGGGATTGGAATGGGGATGAGGAACTTGTCTGTGAAAAGGGTGCTACACAAAGTGCACCGGCGACAGGTTAGGATCAGTGAACGCCTGGTGTTCGTTTTTTTAAATTGTTAGAATTTACATTTACATAGATTTTGAAGATCAAGGTGGTGTGGTCTGGTCTCAGAAAAAGGAGGTGTGGCTGCTGCGTGTGTCAGTCACACTAAAGGATGTCTCTCCTCTTTGTTTATTAGTCTTAGCCAAGGAGTTGTTGCCTCCTTGTCAGTCACAATAAAAGGGGTATGGCTTCTGGGGTATTGTGTTCCTGAGGTAAGGAGGTGTGGTTTCTTTGTGAGTCTCACTAAAATGGTTGTGCCTCTTTGTTTGACACTTCTAGTGAATGAGGTGTGGCCTCTGTCAGTCATACTGAAGTAGGTTTGGCCTCTTTGTCAGTCATACTGAAGCAGGTGTGGCCTCTTTTTCAGTCATACTGAAGTAGGTGTGGCCTCTTTGTCAGTCATACTGAAGTAGTTATGGCCTTTTTGTTTTCCTCAGGGAAGGACGTCCGGCTTCTATGTCAGTTATAGTAAAGGAGGTGTCTTCTCATAATGAAAGAGGTGTGGCTTGTATGTCAGTCTTAATAAACTCTTTATTAAGGGGGTGTGGTTTCCATGCATGTCAAACTCAGTGAAGGGGTGTGGCCTGTGGCCTGGGTGTCAGGTGCCAGTCCAATTAAGCCCGAAATAGTGAAACCAAAAGTGTTAGTAAATTACAAAAAATGGGGAACAGCTAACAAGGGAACATCTGATACTTGTAGATGTACCATAACAAAAATAGACGTATTACATCATAACATGTCGGTATTGAATCTTATATATTGATCAGTTTGGGTGTGAATCTCTGTCTTGTTCCTGCTGTACAGGCTGCAGTAATCGTGTTTTTCCTGTGTGTTCATGCCGACGGGTTTGCGCTTGATTAGTTACACAAGTCCTGCTCTCTTTGTCCCAAATCTCTCTCTCTCTCTCTCTCTCTCTCTCTCACACACACATACACACACACACACACACACACACACATTGCTTCCTTCAGGCTGTTTAGACCAACTCTTTCCCTTTTGTTGGTCTGTGTCTATTTGTCTGTCTCTCTCTCCCCTCAAAGCTGTTTTATTAATAAGTGCACCCCTCATAAACAATACAGTTTCTGACATACACTGTGCTCGGCTATTTCATCACGGCGAGATTTCATCAGCGTATCTTGATTGCGTGCTTGCTGTGCAACAGACTTGTCAGTTTCGTAGCCGGGGGGGAGGTTTCTTGTTTCTCGCACTGCTGCGAAGAAGAAAAATGTTCTCGTTCTCGGAACGAGAGTGAGTGTGTACTGTAGCCGAGCAGCACTGAGGTGGTGTTAGCAGCACCAGCGACTACATGATTGATTCATTTAACCATTCAGAAAAGTGTGAGCTTTTTTCTCCCTTCTTAGGCAACACAGACTCTGCAATTTTTGCTAACTAGCGCCATCGAAATTTGCGCATGGGTCTAACGAACAGGAACAGGGTGGATTACACCCACCAGCTACTTAATTAGGATCGTCAATAAAATGTATTGTTTCAACGGTAGGGGGCACGGTGGCTTAGTGGTTAGCACGTTCGCCTCACACCTCCAGGGTTGGGGGTTCGATTCCCGCCTCCGCCTTGTGTGGGTGTGTGGAGTTTGCATGTTCTCCCCGTGCCTCGGGGGTTTCCTCCGGGTACTCCGGTTTCCTCCCCCGGTCATACAATGGTGTTACCATTACCTTCCTGTCAGTTCCACACAGCTTACACGTATTTCAGACATTTCTGTTTGGTATTCAGAAGAAACGTGGCATGCTATTATCCCTACTGAGAGAACGACAGAGAAAAAGAGAGTAAAAGAAGCTGTGCAGTGTCTTAATGAAGTGCCCATTGTCTCTCACATCTCCGTCTTAATTGCCGCAGGAAGCAGGTTGAGAGGATTTGTCACATGTCTGTGCGAATGCTGCAAGAACTGATCAGATTAAAGCGTGCTCGCCACTCGAGCCCTTTGATTCTGGCGATTTAAACAAGAAGAATGTTACATTCGTTTTTTTTTTTCGGGTGGTAGCAGCCATTAAACATATACTTAAACAAGCTTTATGCATAGCTTGTGTAGGTGTTAGGGATGTAGCTAAATAAGGAATATAAGGAATGAACAAATGAAAGAGGTGTGGCCTATTCGATGTCAGTATTATTGAAGAAGGTGTGGCCTATTCAATGTCAGTATCATTGAAGGAGGTGTGGCTTATTGAATTAGACAGTACCAGTAAAGGAGGTGTGGCCTATTTGTTAGTCTCAGTGAAGAAGGAGTGGTCTCTTTGTTTGTCAGTCTTAACAAAGGAGGTGTGGCCTCTTTATATGGTGGTCATAGTGAAAGGGGTGTGGCCTCTGTTTGATTCAATAAAAGAGGTGTGGCCTCTTTATATGGCAGTCTCAAAAAGGTGTCCGCTCTAATTTGTCAGTCTGTAGAAGGCATGGTCATCATGGCATCACTGAAGAAGGCGTGGCCTTTCTGCTCATTAGTCTCAGTGAAGAAGGTGTGGCCTTTCTTCTCATTAGTCTCAGTGAAGAAGGCGTGGCCTCTAAGAGTCTCAGTGAAGGAGGTGTGGCCTCTGACAGTCTCAGTGAAGGAGGTGTGGCATCTTTGCCTCAATGAAGGAGATGTGGCCTCTTAGTCTCAGCGAAGAATACATGACCTTTCAGTTCTTTAGTCTGTAAGGAGGTGTGGCCTATGTGTGAGTCTCAGTGAGGGAGGTGTGGCATATTTGTTAATGTCAGTGTATGAGGTGTGGCCGCTTTGTCAGTCTTAAAATAAGTGTGGGCTCTTTATATGGCAGTCTCAGTGAAAGGGGTTTGGCCTATTTCTTCGGTTCAATGAAAGAGGCGTGGTCTTTATGTGGCAGTCTCAGTAAAGGAGGTGTGGCCTCTGTCAGTCTTAGTGAAGGAGGTGTGGCCTCTTTGTTTCTTCACTGCTTGTAGGAAAGACCTGATCAACAGAACTGCGTGTGTTGTTTTGAGTGGAAATACAACAGTAACTGTGGTAATTAAATTCAGTTATTATTTGCACCTGTGAGCTAAGTGCAACATGCTAATAAACAAAGTCTATTGTTAGCACCAGCCATAACACAACACAATGGTGCAATGTGAGAGTTACTCCTTTCATAATGGTGTCTTAGTTTCAGTTTTATGTCAAGTCCCAGAGTGAGGTAGAGCGCTAGCATGCTAACGTCTCACTAGCTGATATCTGCAGCCCTACATCTGGTCCATTGTCTCCGGTTCCCACAGTTCGGCACTTTAATGCAGTCACTTCAGGGTGTATTACTACCTGGTCATATGTTTACTACCTGTATTTACTGCCCTGACTTTTCAGCCATTACATTGTGAGCGGAAAGTTCAACATTCCCACTTGGTGAAACTTAGGAATCTTCTCCACAGGATTCCCAGTATCATAAATCAGAATTATGGAATAATAACTCACCTGGGCTCTTTTTTTTTTGTCTTAATTCTTTGTCTTTATCTTTCTGAAAATAATGGCACACCCCAGCTGGAAAACAGGAACATCCTTATGGAAATCTGACTCGGATTTCCATCCCCGGTTCCCAGAACACCTGTTTTAGGACTCTTCTGAACGCTGGAAGAAATGAAAATCTCTGTGAGCGTATCTGTTTTTGCTGAAGGCTTCTTGCAGCTCTGGATGGTTTAGAAACAGAAGGTGATGAAGGCAGCGGATTTTGGGTTACTGTGGAAAACAACGCTTCCTGTGAGGAAACCTGTTCAATTTTATTTCCAAGCACATGAACGCCACATGAACTCAGATCAACTAAATTCTATTCAATCGAATTTTTTTAAAATAAACGATATTCCCAAAGTCTTTGTGTTCATGATGTTTTCCAAGTCAAGAATTTTTTTTCCTGCAGAATTTTTAAATATTTACAAATCAATATATTAGAATATTTTATTAAAAACAAAATTCAACATTTTCTTTAATGTTATTAACACCAGTAAATACTATTTCATTATTTTTTAAATTTTATTTCAGTTATTGTATATTATATGACATTTTAAATGCCAATTTTGCAAATTCATAATAAACATGATGTGAAAAAAGAAATTAATAAAATTTTATATTCTCTCTTCTTTTTATTTTTTATTTCATCCAGCTTAATAAATAAAGGAAAATTTGCAAAAACAAACAAACAAACAAACTGAATTAGTTTTTTTTCCTGAAATTAAAAAAAAAAATTGTAATTAAGAATCTGTTCAACAAATCTTTCAAATGAAAAGAAAATAAATAAATAAATAAATTAGATGCACGTTGTCGTTGCAATGCTGGCTTTCAACGTGTCCACAAGTTGTGTAAATGCAGCTACTTTTCTAATAAATGCCCTGCTGTGGGTGTGCTGAAAAATTCCTAAACTTTCCGAGGCTTTGGGTTAATTGCGGATGAACGGCGTCCAGCGAATGCCGCTCCCTTCCCATAATGCCCAGGGACACACTATGAACTCCCGCCAACGAAGGCCAGAGCATTAGCACCGCTAACGACCCTGGAACCCTTCCACCGGGCCTCGGACAGGGAGAGATTCTCGCGTTTTACGATTTTTCCCCCTCTATCTGCACTCCTTTTTGCTGATTTTTGTTCCAGCGTCGCCTCTGAAGTAGGCAATGGAGAAATACCAAACCCACGCTTCATCGTTTCCTCTTTTTTTTATATACTGATGAGGCAAAACCCAGAACTGACTGGGGAAAAACATGGAACTAATGTACGATACGAGTGAAGACTTTTAAAAACAGGAAGTTAAAAAAAAACATCCCCTTCAATTAGGATAGGACGTTGGATCAAAGTGGGAACTGAGGGGGATGCGGTCACACACCCGAGTGTGTGTGTGTGTGTGTGTGTGTGTGTGTGTGTGTGTGTGTGTGGGAATGTATGTCAGCGTGTGAAAAGTGAATGCTGAGACTCTTGCAGCGATTAGCGTGGGCTTACAATAAATCAAAACAACTGGGCAGGCCACCTAATCAAAAACAGCGTACCCCACCTCTCTCTCGCTGTGTGTGTGTGTGTGTGTGTGTGTGTGTGTGTGTGTGTGTGTGTGAGTGAGAGAGAGAGAGAGTGTGGGCTTATACTATTTAAGCATGATGGTTAATTCGCATAACATCCTGTTTTATGATTGTGTGATTTGATCCTTTTCTGATCTGTGCTTACTGTGATGATGCACTGTTTATAACTGCTTATAACCCATCATAGTGCTTACTGCTTATAGCTCTTTATAGTGCTCTAGATAGTGCTCTTACTTCTTACTGCTCTCAACACTTACTACATCAAGCTCTTCACAGGTATTCGTGACGCTTACACGTCAAGCTCTGAATGCTTATAACTCTTCATAGATCACAGCATTGTATTGGTCTTGTCAGGGACTTCTGTATGTTATGAACTGTTGTAAAGCTCTTATAGTGCACACGTATACAGGAAATGATGGACTGAAGAACTTCTTTACTACAGATTTACAATCCAATCAAGGTTCCAAAGATTAATGGAACAATTAAATACTCAAACTTCAACATTTTTTAGAAAAGCATGAGTGAGACTCTCATCCTTCAAACACTTCCTTCAAACTCCCGTGTGGAGAAGATGAGAGAGGGAGAAGTAAACAGAATGCTTGGCTGCTCTCTCTCTCTCTCTCTCTCTCTCTCTCTCCGCGACATGCACTATTACACCGACACCTGTGCATAACATGTGGAACTTAATGTCTTTCCATTTGCCATTTGTTTCCTCTTAAACAAGGCAGCAGCACTCGGGGAACAGCATCTGTGCTTCACACTCTGCTGAGCAGTCGCTACCTCAGATGTCACGCTGCTGTGGTGTCCATGTTGGAGCTCCTGAAGTAACCAGAGCTCAAGCTTGAACCCTGGACCTGGGAGATGGGGACACCAATATCATCTGTTGCACCACAATGAAACTCATCAACTAATTTATTGCTTCAAAATTTCTGACAGGAAAAAAAAATGAGGCACCTGAGGCCACACCTTCTTTACTTAGACTGACATACATACACCTGAAGCCACGCCTCCTTCATTAGAACTGACACATTTACACCTGAAGCCACACCTTCTACAAGACTGCTAAACATTCACCTGAGGCCACACCTCCTTCAGTAGGACTGACACACACATACACCTGAGGCCACACCTCCTTTACTAGGACTGACACACATACACCTGAGGCCACGCCTCCTTCACTAGGACTGACACACACATACACCTGAGGCCACGCCTCCTTCACTAGGACTGACACACACATACACCTGAGGACACGCCTCCTTCACTAGGACTGACACACACATACACCTGAGGACACGCCTCCTTCACTAGGACTGACACACACATACACCTGAGGCCATGCCTCCTTCACTAGGACTGACACACATACACCTGAGGCCACGCCTCCTTCACTAGGACTGACACACACATACACCTGAGGACACGCCTCCTTCACTAGGACTGACACACACATACACCTGAGGCCACGCCTCCTTCACTAAGAAAATAAATAAATAATGACATAATGAGTGTGTTTAATTTCATAACCTTTTCTCTTTCTTTCTTTTTCTTTTTTCTTTCTTTCTTTCTTTTTTTCGTTCTCCCTCTCTCTTTCCCTCAACCTCCTCTCCTCTCCTCTCTTCACTCTTTCATTCTATTCTTTTTCTTGCTCATCCTTCCACCCCTCTCCTCCTTTTTTGTGTCTTCTTTTTCTCTCCCTTCTCCCATCGTGTTCGACACGTCTTTTTGTCCATCATACATTTCTATCTCTCTTTTCTCATATCCCCTTTTCTTTCTGTGTCTCACTTCTTCCCTTTCTCCTCTTTTTAATTATAAGTGATATAATGAGCAGTTAGGAGACGTGTAAAATGGCTGCGTAGTCACTACACATGCTCACTACATGGGGTGAAACACACTACATAGTTACTACTATTTGAGTCTAATTTGTTCCTACAGCCCTGTGTGTGTGTGTCTGTGTGTGTGTGTGTGTGTGTGTGTGTGTGTGTGTGTGTGTGTGTGTGTGTCTGTGAGAAAGAGAATTAGACCATGGTGGCCACTTCTTATTTTTTTTGAGAGCTTGGAGAAATACGACGTGTCGCTTTTATGTCTCTTCTTTTCCCCTCCTTTGCTCTTCTGTCTCTTCTTCCATCAGTTCATCTCTCACTCTTTCACTCTCTCGATCCATCCTTTTATTTCTCATTATTTTTCTTTGTTCTATTTTTCTTGTCCTCTATCTTTCTCCATCACCATATATCTACACTGTCTTCCCTTTCTCTCTTTAATTCCTCTCTCCAATCTGGTTCACACTCCTCCCTCTCTTCATTTTTATTCTGTCTCTTTTCTTACATTCCCTCTCCTTTCTCTCTTCTATCATTTCATTCATTTTAATTTTGCCCTCTTTTTTCTGTCTGTCCCTCACTTTTTCTGCCCATCTTCTCCCCCCCCCCCCTCTCTCTCTCTCTCTCACTCACTTCCTCTGACCTCTATCCATTGCATCTTACCCTTCTCTTCATTTTCCTTATTACACACACTTTCCACCTTTTTAGTCTCTCTCTCTCTCTCTCTCTCTCTCTCTCTCTCTCTCTCTCTCTCTCTCTCTCTCTCTCTCTCTCTCTCTCTCTCTCCTTCCCTTGCTTTTCACACACTTACTACTCCACTCCCTTTATTTCTCTCTCTTTCTCTCTCCTTCTACACCATTTATTCCCTCTTTCTCGCCATTACTCCATTCCTCCCTCCATCTCACTCGTCTCTATTACTCTCTCATTTCGTCTTCTCTCGCTTTCCATCACCCATCAATCTCTTCTCCCTCATTCCTTCTCTGTTCCATCCTTCTATCTCATGCACTCTTTCTTTTCCTATTCACTCTTTTTCTTACTTTTTTGTCTAGATTTTCCACTTCTTTGTTCTCTCTCTCTCTCTCTCTCTCTCTCTCTCTCTCTCTCTCTCTCACCCTCCTCCTTTTCTTTCCATCACACCTTACCCCTCTCTCCCTTTATTTTACTCATTACACACTCTTACTTCCTCCTTTATTCTCTCTCTCTCTCTCTCTCTCTCTCTCTCTCTCTCTCTCTCTCTCTCTCTCTCACACACACACACACACACTCCTCACTCCCCTTGCTCGCTCACCCCCTCCCTCGCTCTTCACAAACACGCCCACAACCATGCCCTTTCCTCTTCAAACTAATTACCTCGGCTACCTTGTACCCGAGCCCCCGCGGGATGCTAACAACTGTCAGAGCCGTATTATTTTTGAAATTTAAACAATCATCTTACGCGCGGCGCGGCTAAGATCCCGGCCTTTTCGGCGGCTTCGACCTTCAGTAATTAATACCCCAGGGCCCATTATTGGCAAAGCCTTTATCCTCTGGGCCGAGGAGCCTCGAACCCGCTAATTATGGCCAAGCAGCTAATCTCGCCGCCGAGCTGATTGACAGCTACACCTATTCTACTAATTGCCTGTTGCAGACAACACCTGGTGAAGCACGGTGTCTGGGGAGGCAGGAGCACACCGAAAACTCCCATCAGCCTCGTGGGAAGAGCAGCCGCAGTTTTTTGAGATACACACAGAGAGAGAGAGAGAGAGAGAGAGAGAGAGAGAGAGAGAGAGCAAGAGAGAGAGAATCACTGTGTATGTGTGTGTGTGTGTGTGTCTGTCTGTGTGTTGTGGTTACTGGGGTGTTTATATGTGTCATGGAAGCACACACAGGCTGTGTAGGTGTATTGTTTTAGAGGTGTGTGTGTGTGTGTGTGTGTGTGTGTGTGTGTGGACAGATGTATTGTCAAGAAACTAGAGGTTACTGGAGGTTTTGAGGAGTGTGTTCTGTTTGTTTGTAAGCATATGAATGTGTGTGCTCATGTGATATGTGATCGATGGTGTGTGTGTGTGTATATGTATGTGTGTGTGTGTGTGTGTCTGTGTGTAAGCACACTGATGTATGTGTGCATGTGTGTAGGTATGAGCCCACTGGTGTGTGTGTAGAGCATGTGTGCTGTCTGGGGTGTGTGTGTGTTTGTGTTTAGTGTGTGATGCTCACTGTTGTGTGTGTAGAGCATGTAAGCTCATTTGTGTGTGTGTGTGTGTGTGTGTGTGTTGTGTGGGTTTACTGAGGTGTGTGTGTTTGTGTTGGGTGTGTGTGCTCACTGCTGTGTGTGTAGAGCTTGAAAGCTCAGTGGTGTGTGTGTGTAGTATTTGTTAGCTCACTGGTGTATGTGTGTGTTTGTAAGGAGTGAATGTGCTTTCATTGGTGTGTGTGTGTGTGTGTGTGTGTAGTATAGCTCACTGGTGTATGTGTGTGTTTCTAAGGAGTGTATGTGCTCTCATTGGTGTATGTGTGTGTGTGTGTGTGTGTGTGTGTGTGTAGTATTTGTTAGCTCACTGGTGTATGTGTGTGTTTGTAAGGAGTGTATGTGCTCTCATTGGTGTATGTGTGTGTGTGTGTGTGTGTATGTGTAGTATTTGTTAGCTCACTGGTGTATGTGTGTGTTTCTAAGGAGTGTATGTGCTCTCATTGGTGTATATGTGTGTGTATGTGTGTGTAGTATTTGTTAGCTCACTGGTGTATGTGTGTGTTTCTAAGGAGTGTATGTGCTCTCATTGGTGTATGTGTGTGTGTGTGTGTGTGTGTGTGTGTGTGTGTGTGTGTGTGTGTGTGTGTAGTATTTGTTAGCTCACTGGTGTATGTGTGTGTTTGTAAGGAGTGTATGTGCTCTCAGTGGTGTGTGTGTGAGGAGTGTATGTACCCTCATTGTTGTGGGTGTGTGTGTGTGTGTGTGAGCATGTGATGATGGATTGTCGTATTTTTAGCCATAAGCTCATCATTCTTCAGTGTCTCTATTCCTCCGTGTCAGGTGTTTCATCCAGTATAAAACTTTCTGTAGCTGGACCTCAACTTTCATCACAAACACCTGGACTAGACAGAATTAAACACATCCCCAATGAGAAACAAACCCAAACCATTTAGCATTTTCTGTTTGTTTTCATTTTTTTTTTCTTGACTCCAGGAAAACATCGTCCAAATGTTCTGAACATAAACACTTTGGAAATGTTATTTCTAAATGTCACCCGGCTCGTCCTCACACGGTTTAATCCCAGCTTCTCCCTTCTAATGGGCTTGGAATCTGTCCAGATGTGGAGAGATTATTATTAACTACTGCAGCGAGTGGAAGAAAGTCCTGGTCTTTCTGTCAGAGCGCTGCCCAGGCTCTGAGTATGACTCCAGATCGATCATCACCGGCTCGGCCAAGCGTCAAGACCGCGTTATTACGCTTTAATTAGAGAACACAAGAGCAGATTCTCCACATCACCTGGCCGGCGACCTCGCAAAGCATGAAAAACGGCGAACACGCATTCTGAAGTGCTGACACCTGCGTTTGGGACGCGGCCCATATGCCTGTGCTAGTTTAGCGTTTTAACGACGGAGATAACGATCCTGATTTTATTTGGGAACCAGAATTGCTTGGGTGCCTTTTTCTCACTAATATCCAGCTAACGATTTAACTTTAAAGGTGCCGTGCCACACGTATTTCATTACTTTTGTGGTAATGTCTGAAGTTTACCATGGACTCTGTAATATTTTTTTGGTTTCCTTGGTTACCTTGTTTCAAGCCATTCTAGTGTGGTATAGAAAGCCTGCAGGAAGACTCAGCTCGATTTGCGCCAGTTCTCATGAATATTCAAATGAGCTATGCTGCTTGGCTCCGATTGGCTAACCGCTAGGATATGAGAGCATGACTATTCATTCACCCAGCGCAATAAGTAGCCTAGACTAGAGGAAGTTTGTTTACAATCACCTTGAATTGCGGCAGAACGGCTTCTTTACAAGCCCGTTGACGTTCAGCCATCCTTGCTGTATAGGAAACACTGAGCTACACGAATTCTGGGGGCGCGGTCTCAAGTGGGAGAGCTCATGAATAGTAATGAGCTCAGTCACTCTGATGTCACACTGAGCAGCTTTTCCAACTGACCTGATTTCTCCTCTTATTTCTTTTAAGTGGCTGGAACTGACCGGGGAGGTAACAGTTCGTGTTCACATTCACGACACAACACAAACACATACGGACCTAACACATATCAAAAATACAAGTAAAAACGGTTTTGTGTGGAAGGGAACCTTTAAGATCGTCGACTTAACATATCGGATCCGTACACACCAAGCTTTTAACATAAAAAAAAAAAAAAAAAATGATATTTTTATATTTTTATAAATATGTATTTTCTTTCAGAATATATTGCTCCTAGTATTCTAGATAAAAACTAAAAAACCTCTGAAACACTACAAATTCTTAAAGTCCTGAGTGAGACGTGACAAAGACGTTCAATCATCAACATGGCCCCAACATGGGATGTGGTAGCCTAGTGGTTTACAGTAGGTGTTGGATTACTGATCGGAGGGTCATGAGTTCGAATCCCAGGTCCATCAAGCTGCCACTGCCGGGCCCCTGAGCAAGGCCCTTAACCCTCAATTGCTCAGTTGTATAAATTGAAATAAAATGTAAGTCACCCTGGATAAGTTTGTCTGCTAAATGCCGCAAATGTAAATATACACGACACCAACAGGAAGAAACAACACTTTTTTTAGACTCTGAAGAAAAAAGTAAAATGTTTCTATAACGTTGTACTAATGTTATTTTTGCAACCGTGCTTTGTAATACAAGTTAATGAAGTAAACACCGGAACAAGTTTTTTGTTATTTAAGAAGGACATGCACTTTTTATCCATTTCTACTTACGTTCCATGTGGTTAGTCATGTTACTGAATAAAAAAAAGAGACACTACAGAGACGTGTAAAACTCTGTAGTTATTATGCGAGTGAACAGGATCCTGTTTCTACGTGTTTAGGAAAACCTTTCAACATTACACGCTATACCATAAATGACAGTGCAGGGAATTGTACAGGGAATTGTGCTGTTTTTTTTTTTTATTGTAAGACTAATGCTGTGACATTAATGCGACATCATCTTCTGACTTTATGCTCTGGATATCGATCAACTTCTCCAGTCAAGTGAAGTGTGAATGATGCGATGTCGAGCACATCAAGCCGAGCCCTCCACAGGTTCAGGGCTCAGTGAGTGTTTTCACACACAGGCCACCGGAGCAGCAGGATGCCTGTCAATCGCATTCGTTTATGATGCGGACACGAGGGCTAAAGGCCACGCTGAGAGAGAGAGAGAGAGAGAGAGAGAGCAGTGCATTCCTCCGGGGAGCTGCTTAGTGCCGTGTCGATGTTGTGCAAATGTAACGTTCCTCCCGCTTGCTGCACTTGACCTTCGAACGCAAACCTCCCGAGACACCACTGATCTAAATAACATCATGATGCTATTAGCATATAGTGCAGGACAACAATCCTCAGCACTCGAGAGGAGGGAACACACACACACACACACACACACACACACACACACACACACACACACACACACACCTCAACCCTTCTTAACAAGAACAAATATTGTGTGAAATAACATGACTGTTCTGAGGTCAGATTTGTCTCATTATAATACTGCACTATAATACAGGCAAGATTAAAAACACTGGTCAGAGATCAGTTTTAACACTGTGCTGATCTGGGGTCAGTTTTGTACCTCTATAGACGCTAATGTGCTCAGGAATAATAAAGCTGATCTAAGGTCATTTTTGTCTCACTATAAATTAAAGGTACAATTATAAACACTGATCTGAGGTCAGTTTTAACACTGTTGTGTCTAATATATACCGTATATAGGAAAATATTGATGCTGATCTGGAGCCAGTTTTGTACATCTGTAGACACTAATGAGTTTAGGAATGAATATAAACGTTTAAACACTAATGTGTAACATATATATAAAGGTGCTAGTAGAATGCTGATCTGAGGTCAGTTTTGTACCTCTGTAGACACTAATGAGTGCAGAGACTTTAAACAGTAATTTAGGGTGAGTTTTAATTACAGATCAGTGAATTCAGGAACATCAACATCGACTCAGATCTAAGGTCAGTTTGGGTAGACACCATGAAGGCAGGATTATTAACACTGTTCTGGGGTCAGTGAAATCTGATGAAGGGTCAGTGTCTAGAATGAATGTGAATGTAACACTAATCTGGGGTCAGTTTCGTCACTCTTTCGAGTAACGTTCAGGATTTCTTGCAGATCTGGGGTCAGTTTGGTTGCACGTTTAAAATATGTCATACTCTTCCCCAAAAACAATTTGAAATGAAAACGGAACAGGAAAAAAAACAGACTTTCATGTTTGACATCAGTTATTTGATGACATTTACAGAACGGATAATTTGTTGGCACGAATGAGGTGAGCGAATGCCAAATGATGACTAACATGGCGACTCTGTATTAGTGAGCGTGTGGGACAAAATGCAGATGCTGCGTCAGCATAATCAGTTCAGCTCTAAGACTATAGCACACACACACACACACACACACACACACACTCTTAAAGTGCACAGTGAGCCTCTTGTACTTCATTTCTGCTCCACACCAAACTAATGAACAATCCCACACACCATCGTCTGCTACTTGAGGTTAATTAGAAGTAGTTATGATATTACGGTGCTACAGATATATCATTAATTCCCTCAATAAGATCACTCCGTTTTACGATTGTCACATCGTCCCTAATAATTAAATCCGTGGAATGAAAGCTATAAATGCAACACGCTGCTGTATCGTCAACGTTCACCAAATGAGCTGCGAAACCTCAGGTAGCTTGTTAAAGTCACGTTGGAGTGAAAGATTTGTCCATCACAGGTTTTACACGTCGTGTCTGGTGTTTTAAATGTCTACATTAGACCAGATACCAAAATCGTCATATACAGGAACTCGTACTGAATTAGATACACAATCAGACACCAAAAAAAAAAAAAGAATTTACAAGATCCAAGGGTGAGTTTTTTTTTTAATGTTTTAAATGTACAGTATAATGAAGCATTAGAACAAAATGACATTTATTTATATAATCTGCAGCAATTTTTTTATTAGAAGCACCAATAATAGCTAGATTCCTAACAAGGTTATTTGTATTGGTTGGTTTTATTGTTTATTATTAATCAAAATTTATTTTAAAAAAGTAACTGGGTTACTTTTATTGTGTAAATTGTTTATTATTTATTTATTTATTTATTTATTCGCTTACATTTTAAGATAATAATACTACTAAGTTCAGCATATAATTCAAAAATATATAAAAAGATGTTGCTTTTATTTATTATCTATCTATCTATCTATCTATCTATCTATCTATCTATCTATCTATCTATCTATCTATCTATCTGTTGAATTGATTTTATTTGAACACTACTTTGTAAAATTTCTTGTGTATCTTGTGTACAAAACAATAACAAAACCTAATCAAACAAAGATGAATGAATTCTGTAAGTTACTTTTAACATGAATTATTATAACATTCATTTGTTGGTATAAAGGTCATTTAACAGCATTATTACTTAGTATGATTAGTATGTGTAAGAAAAAAAATGAAGAATTGAAAAAGAAAGAAGAAAAAATATATATAAAGGAAAAGTATTATGTAAAGTTTATGTAAAGGTTGTTTTAGAATATTTTTGGATTCTCGCACACCTAAAAGTCCTCAAGTACTTATTTAAGGGATAAAAACCCCCATAATAATAAAATGTATGCTGTAGGTTAATTATTTTCCAAATATAACACAGGAGCCGGTGTAAGACCTCACAGGTAATGGCTGTGTGTGTGTGTGTGTGTGTGTGTGTGTGTGTGTGGTGGGGGTAAAATAGGCCCGCAGCATGTTGGAGCGAGCGGTTGAGATTGTGTACCGTTGGGGTAGAGCGGCTCAGCGGCCCAGGCACGCCAAAGTGAGCAGCTCATTTATCAAAATTGTTCTGCAAAAATGATTTATCTGTTCATCGTCCGTGCGCAGATGTCTTTAATGGCCGCCGATGCCCAGGAGGTGGATGGAGGTGTGCAGAGTTGATGTGTGTGTGTGTGTGTGTGTGTGTGTGTGTGTGGGGGGGATGTGGGGAGAAAAAAAACGACAAGAGCACAGCAAGACCGACGTCTGCTCTCTCTGCAGGTGTGTGTGTGTGTGTGTGTGTGTGTGTGTATGTGTGTGTGTGTGTGTGTGTGTGACCTCTAGGGTCCCGTTTTTTCTCAAGCCATTTCCAGCGGCTCTGGCAGGCTGCACTCTCACACGGGGCGGCTGTGTTTGAGCAAAATGTGTGTGTGTGTGTGTGTGTGTGTGTGTGTGTGTCTGTGAGCTCAACCGAGCATAAAAAGAGATTTTTCTTACTTTGAACCAAACACACACCTCTGTTAAAGGAGATGTTAAGTGCTAAACCAAATTCGGAGAGGAACCGATCAGCACCTTCTCTGATCTCTGCTAGCTTTCATCCTCGCTTTAATATTAATATCATTCAGCGTCACGCAGCAGTTTCCTGAGGTGACACACGATTATTAATAAATTTGCTGATCTCACTTTTATTTCAGTCTAAATCAAGGGCAGTTGGTTTAAAAGAAACCTGGAAAGTGTTTGTTTTCTTACCGTAAAGCAGTTTGTGTCGTATGTCCTACAGAAGCAGAGACGTGGAGGCTCTGAGTCACTTAGTGAGAGATGAACTGAAATAAACATGAAAATATATACAAGTTAATATATTATTATTATTATTATTATTATTATTATTATTATTATTATTATTATTATTATTATTATTATGAAGTGTTTAAATTTAATTATAAAAGAATTACACTTTAATAGAAACAGGAAAGTGACAAGTGGCAGTTTGAAATAACAAAAACAAACTAAAAGAAACTAATAAAACATTATAATATAACAAAAAATAATAAACAAATTTCAACAAATACATCTAATTGTAAAAATATATTAAATCCAAAATAATATACACTACCGAAATAAACACATTGCGTAATAATTATTATTATTATAAGAAGAAGAATTTGTAATTATTGTAGCACACTTTTTATAAATTAATATATTTTTGATAAAAAAAAATGATTAAATTAAACATTTTACCTAACAATTCCAGGCAAACTATTTATTACTGGTTATTAATTGTTACAACCTGGATATAAATAAATAAGTCAAATAAATAAATAAATAAATAAATAAATAAGTTAAATAAATAAATAAATAAATAAATAAATAAATAAGTAAATAAATAAATAAATAACACTAAAAAATAATAATAATGATTTTTTATGACAGACCCCTATATACCAAATATAGTGATCAGTAAAGTAAACGATATTTGAGTCCTGGCTGTGTGTGTGTGTGTGTGTGTGTGTGTGTGTGTGTGTGTGTGTGTGTGTGTGTGTGTACAGGATGAAGGGAAACCTAATTGCGTCTCTGTTCTGCTCGATTTGATTTTAATTAGCCGTGGACGAAGCGTGTGTGTAGCGCTGAGTAACGCTGGGTGATAAATGTGCTGCTTCATGTTAGAGGATGATAAATCGGGAGGTCCGGGTCTCTGGACATCAGGAATAGAAACGGTGAAGCAGGGGTTTCTGGGTAAATGAGACCGAAGTTGCTCCCTGGTGGGAGGCATCGTGGGAAGATGTGCGACACACACACACTTTTTCTTACACACTTTCACAAATTAAAGGTAAATATGAGTGCTGTTGGACAGAACTAGGCCGCTCATAGACACACACACACACACACACACACACACACACACACACACAGGGTGATATGTCAAAAATGTTGATGTGTTCAAAAAAAAGTTGTATTTAACTAGGCTATGCAGAGTTTAGGTAATATTAGCTGACATGGAAAACACTGAATGAGTGAAAAAATAGATTTGCTTTGCTAACTGCTACTCGCTTTTAGCTTTCATGCATAGATATATACCATAGATGTCGCCTTGGGGTCCTAAAAATGCGTCAAAACCGCCGCCATCTTTGTACAGGTGTCTTGTGCTTCAAATGCATGCATGATGCCGGACTTCTGTGCTGCGTTTGGATGTTCAAACAAAAGAAATCTAAAAACCAGACAGCAAGGGATTACATTTCACAAGTGAGAATGTGTTTTATGATACTGAACGTTAGGAAATTCTATTTCTGGTTCCATTGGTTTGTTTTAGTCTTTGGTTAACGATCGCAGCTGATCCATGCTAGTTACCCATTAGTTTGTGACAGTTAGGAAAACCGACAATGTTTGTAGATTCCGAAGCTCTTAACAAGGACATTAAAAATTGACACATGCTTTTTTTGCTTAAAGGTGAAAACCCAACTTTATGTATGTTTTGTAAGATTCACTTATCTGTCAAACATATTTTATTAGATTGTCCTGGACGTAACACGAGCAGAATGCTCTTTTATCAAGTTACTTCACTTAAGGACATATTTAATGACATTATGCCTGAAAAGGACTTGGATTTATCGTATGTTAATTAAAAAAAATTGTATAACATGACTTGCTTTGATTTGTTTTGTTTTTATTGTATTTATATGATATTTGTGTTTTTGTAATTGAATTTTTGCCATGAAAATAGCTTTTGATTGGCATTAAATAAAATAATCTGAATCTGAATCTAAAGCAGAAGTAGGCTCTGAGGACATATTTGGTCTTCGTGATCACATTGTTGTGACTCAAGATGGCATAGACAACCATCACTTTAGCTTAATGTCACTGGTTGTCTGTAACTTTCATAAGTTGAGACAACACAACATGTCGCAAAGGTTCATATTCTGCAACTGCAGAGCAAAAGTGTCAGGAAGAAACTGTGTAAGGTTGTGTTGTTGCAGGGATACTATATAAACCAATACAAATAAACCAATACAATTTAAATGTTTAAATGAACATGTATAGTCACACCATTGTAGCAGTGTTACATGCAGTAGGCTATAAGGTAAGTAGTGATTGTTCATTTGAAGTTTTCTCAAGTGGAAGAATGTAAGTAATAAACTTACACCTATTAGCACTATGCATTATATTGTGAAAAAGTAGATTATCTTAATATCAAAATCTTACATTATCTCTGGACTTAATGATAAATACATGTCTGACCTTTGGAACGAACCAAAAAAAACTAGAAAATCGCATTCATGAATTCACGATTTATGGTGATTTTATGTCTTTGCCTACATTGATGCTGATGCATTAATAGGAGGAGGTCCCCTGTACCAAGATGGCGGCTCAGTTGACGCATTCGTTCCAATGTACTGCCGTATACAAGGCGACATCTAGTGCATATATCTATGGCTTTCATGCACCTCACAACATGAACTTTTGACTCTTTTAAACATCAGAAATTTAGAAACCAGCTGCTTTTTTGACATAAATGATAGCTAACAGTATTAGTTTGAGTACTGCTGGATCCAAACCAACTAAAACATTCAAGCAACGGTATCATTTAGTTAGCATTTAGCATTCACTAACTCCTTGCTGCTAATGATAATTTATGTCAAAAAAGAAAACTTGTCGAATGCTAACATGTTCTTCTCGCAGGACAGACAAACATTCGCTAACAGCTCGGTACGTAGCTTCATATATAAAAAGAATTTCTGACACGTTTTCAGCAAACAGTTAGCAAATGTTAGCTGTATCAACCATTCAAGAGTCACTTAGCACAACAAAAGCTAAACATTTGCTTCTAGCTTTCATTTAATATTTCATATAGTAATGTGTTCATTTTTACCACTTCCTGTAAAATGAAAAGCTACACAGCAGCAAACAGCTAGCATGAAGTTGAGTTAGCTAATGCTAACTGTTGTTAACTGACTTCTGAATGTTTTTTTTTTTATTATTTTTTTACAGAAAAAAACACTATTAAAAAATTTGAATTAAACAAACATTTTCTCAGCAACAGACCATCTTCCTTCATGTTACTGCTGGAGTCTCACAAGGCCGCATGTAGCAAAGATTCCCCTCATTTCCTGTCTCTCTGTCTTTTTCCCCTCTGTGGCTTTTAATGACACTGAGCAGACCTTAATGCGCCTCTACCCAGACAGCGATTATCACTCGCTTAATCCTACAGTTCATTAGCCACAGCTCTTAATAATTATGTTGGAGAAGTGCTGAGAGACGCAGCACACTCGAGCTCACATTAACAGTCACACTAGCAGGGGAAAAGCCTCGGGTTCCAATACTTATGCACTGGGCCAAAAAAAAATTTAAAATTATAGTGCTACATTGATAATAAAAATAAAATCTATGGATAAATTAATTGTTCAAATATTAAAAAAACCCAAAAAAAACCAATACTCTTTTTGATACAAAAAGAACTGATATATCGATAAGCTGAAAATATTAATAAAAAAATAAAATGAAAAGAAATTGGCTAATAATACTAAGAAAATATATAACAGTCATGACAGAAAGAAGAACAAAAATAACAGTATAAAATCCAAAATTTATAAAAATTAAATAGCACATGAAGCAACGTAAATGCAACATGCTTGGAAAAGTACGGGACATTTTTAAAAGTTAAATTGAAAAAATCATGATTCTTTAAAATCAGTCCTTAAGTGTGTTTTTTTTTAAATATGTTTTAATTAAATAAAAAATTTAAAATAAAATTTTAATAACAAAATTACCATGTTTGCTAGCTAGCTAGCTAGCAATTTTAAGAACACTGAATTATTGTTAGTTAAGGTTGATATCTAGCAAGTTTGATAGCTAATAATAGGTGAATAATTTTATATTAAGTCAAGCTCAGGAAGTAGCATGCTAACAAACTATGTTTTGTGTTATTAAAAGCACTAGCTAGCATACAAGCAGGCTAGCTAATGTTTGTTAAGCTCATGTGGTTTTGTGATGTGAACTTACCTCAGCGTCCTCAAAAGTTCTGTACGAGTAGACTCAGAGCTGAACCTCACTCTACCAAATAAGGACAAGCTAACACACACACACACACACACACACACACACACACACACACACACACACACACACACACACACACACAGTGGACTTGTGTCTTAGCTTAGCAAAAGTCAACACACAAGATTAATTGAACATGCAGTGGAGTTTTCAGCAATGTTTCCTCCAGTATGATGTCCTCCAGTCTCGTTTGTCCGGCTAGTTATCACTCAGGATTGGCTAGGTTGAAATACCTGAGGACATATGCGTGCACACACACACACACACACACACACACAAAGAATCAGGTTCTCTGAGGAGAGTGTGTGGTCATGAATAATACAGAAATAGAGTTTGACCACTGGCCTGTGGCAAACAGTGTGTGTGTGTGTGTGTGTGTGTGTGTGTGTGTATTTGTGTATTTGCATGTGTGTGCCACCTTTTGTCTGCTTTTTTAGGCTTTTTTGTCCTTTGGTAGAATTAGAATAATGCCATTTTCTTGTTACACCCAAAGAAATCATGGTCTCTGTGACTGTCAGTCCAAATAAAGGGGGTGTGGCCTCTGTACCTGTCAATCAGTCTAAACAGAAGAGGTGTGACACTTGTTCCTGTGACTCCATGCAAGGTAGGTGTTGCCTCTGTGGTTGTCATTTAGGATGAAAAAGGTGTGACCTCTGTCAAAATGAAGGAGGTGTGGCTTTGTTTCAAATGAAGGAGATGTGGCCTCTGCTCAAATGAAGAAGGTGTGGCCTCTGCCCAAATAAAGGAGGTGTGGCTTTGATTAAAATGAAGGAGGTGTGGCCTCTGCACAAATGAAGGAGGTGTGGATTTAGTTCAAATGAAGGAGGTGTGGCCTCTGCCCAAATGAAGAAGGTGTGGCTTCTGCCCAAATAAAGGAGGTGTGGCTTTGGTTAAAATGAAGGAGGTGTGGCTTTGGTTAAAATGAAGGAGGTGTGGCCTCTGCACAAATGAAGGAGGTGTGGCTTTGGTTCAACTAAAGGAGGTGTGGCCTCTGCCCAAATGAAGGAGGTGTGGTTTTGGTTAAAATGAAGGAGGTGTGGCCTCTGCCCAAATAAAGGAGGTGTGGTTTTGGTTAAAATGAAGGAGGTGTGGCCTCTGCTCAGATGAAGGAGGTGTGGCTTTGGTTAAAATGAAGGAGGTGTGGCCTATGTGTGCATCTGCACCTGTCATCTAAACAAAGGTGTGGCTTCTTTGCCTGTCAGTATGAATGAAGAGGGTGTGGCTTATGTGCATGTCACACAAACATAGGAGGCGTGGCCTCTCTGCCTGTCAGTCTGAATAAAGGAGGTGAGGAATCTTTTTCTGTGCTTGTTATGTTCAAATAATTAACATCATTATCTGATGAATAAAATTGTCTTGAACTTTCATTAGCTCCAGCTCTTTAGCTACATTAGCTTCTTTAGCTTCAGTCCCGATCACTTCCTGTTAGGCCACTGTAGCACTTCCTCTTCTCACACACACGTTACATAGCTCTCCCAGAGCCTCATAATTGTCCCGCTAATTCAATATACACGCTAGCAAAATGAAGACATTTCACAAACGTGGCATTCACTTACATTCCATTTAATTCCGAGTGCCGGAAATTTCCGCTTACTGTTTCTTTAACCTTCGCTTCGCGTTCGGCCCGAGCTCCTTTTTTATGTTCAATGGAGACGTGTTGCCATGATTTATTCAAACGACAAACCTTGCTTCTTTCTTTCTCTCTCTCTCTCGCTCTTTTTTTTTTATGTGAAGCTATTTGGGCGCTAATGTCAGATTACCTAGCTAGCCATTCAGCGTGTGATAAATGACTCAGACAGGCGGTAAAAAATAGATCAAAACCGCCGGGACGGAGGAAAAGAGAGAGCGAGTGGAAAAGGAGCTGAAGGGCCGCTAAATCATCTCAGCGAAACGCCCAGCAGCGGCGGGGAAATGCCACACATTATTCCAGTGCCACGGCTAATCAAAGCACACACGGTGATTAGAGAGGACTACACACTCCTTCTGACCTTAACGAGTCATTATCACTCCTGCTGAGCTGAGGTAACACACACACACACACACACACACACACACAGTGTAAAAGATGGTGTTCATCAGTACCGGCGCCACCAGCCATGTAACTGAAAGGAGTGTTTGAGGTAAATGGATGTCATGTTCTTTTTTTTTTTTTTTCTTGGGGGGGGGGGACTCGCTCCATCTCTTTCTGTCAAAACAAATCAGTCTGTCACTTAACAACTCGTGCTTTAACACGGCTCGGAAGAATGCGTCAAACGTGTCACACGCTTTTAGCGCAAGAAGAGAAGTACGCAACAGGAGGGAAAAATTTCACTACACGTTTTTAAAAAGAATTCACTTCACTTTATTTCAGTCTGAACGATCCATGTTGTTTTTAGACACTTCGTCTTTTGTTTATTTCACACGTCTATTGCAAGCTTTTATTTTTTTTCCTGTTCATTTTCACATGATTTTTCCTTTTTTTTTTTTTTTTTAAATTTTTTATTTCAGGATTTTTTTTTTTTTTAATGAAATTCTTTCATTTACAAATGCTAATTTTTCACATCAAATTCATCTGTTTTTATTATTTAATTTTTAGAGATTATTTATCATTTTTCACTTACACGTAATTCAGTTTTTTTTTTTTTTTCGTTTCCGGTGATTAAATTTAATTGCATGTGTGTGTATTTCCCCATGAAATCACATTGTCACCTTTTTAATTTTTGAACTTAATTTTTAACTTAATTATTAATACATAATTTATCTTCATGTGCTTTCTTTTATACGTAGTTCATGCATTCTTATTTATCACATTTTTTTGCTTGCTTTTTCTCATGTACGGAAAGTCTTTATGTTCGATTGTGAATTTTGTACCAAATTGGCTCTAAATCAAAGGTGATTTGTGAACTTCTAGATGCTTTTCTCTTTGATGATGTCATCACTAATGTAGACAGGAAGAAGAAAGCAGGAAACAACTTTAGCCGTGTCTCGACGTCACTGAAATTTCAGTGTATGCACAGACACTTAAAACTTAATATTTCTATAATATTTCTATTTGAGATCTAGGTGAAGTTTCTAAAACTACTTTACACTACAGAATATACAGTAACACTGCTGTTCTACACTGTGACTGACTTCGATAATCTGGGCCTAAAAAAACGTAACATGACCTGAAGCCTGTAATAAAAACTCTAGTCGAGAAAAACTTTTTTTTTAAGTGAAACATGAGATGTTAATGAAAAGCGTACTCTCTGAGCATAGAACGCTGTCACTAAGCATCACCAGCGTGTATCGCTCAGGGCATTGCACCTTCCCCGACTCCGCATTTGCAATCTCCCATGCTGCAATTAGCATCACGCGGGAAGATGAAGACGTCTAGCTTTCAGCAAGTCCGACTTCATCACCTCGAAGACCGAGAGAACTGAGAAATAATCACGTTCCCTTCACTGCTTCTCTGCATGTAATTCGCTCGAGTTCACGAAGGAGTCGCCGCTCTCCGAGCTTCCTGTTCGCCGCCGACTCCAGAGACCCAACCGGGTTGAGACACTGGGAGGGAAACCTGCTCATTCCTTTCCTTTATTTCTGCTGTTATCCTGAATGAGCTTTAAAGATTCAACTGATGTTAACTTCAGTTATTAAAAAATCCCAATCAAGTCCTTTTGTGTGACATCATAATTAACATGAATAGCACTAAAACCTCTAACCCTAACCCTAACCCTAACCCTTACACTTTCACAAGCATGTCGGAAATCAAAAATGAATTAAATAAATCATAACAAATGTGTTGAAAAATTTAATTGCAAAATAAAATGATGTAAATAGTCAATGATAATGTTTTTGTTTTCATAAAAAAATGACACAAAAGTTATTTTTTTAATGAATATGATATAAAAAAAAAATAATAAAAATGACTACAAGAGACAAAAGATTTTAAAATGAAATGACAAATTTGACTGAAATTCTATTAAATACCGTAAAACTTCAAATAATAGCCCGGGCTTCTATTTACCCAAATCGCCGAACTGCACCGGCTTGTATTTGAAACAGGCGTCTATAAGAGACAGGCCTTTAATTTAGTGTTGAGATGTTCAAGCATGACAGTAGGAGGTTACCACATTATATATTACGTTTTATTTATAATTAATTCGAATGTGTTTAACAAATTATAGATTATTGGCAGCTTGGCAGATTATTAAAGGCAGATTATTGGCAGATTATTAAAGATTATTGGCAGCACACAAAAAAAAAAACGAAACGATGTGACAGCAATGGGCAGAACAATATAAGTTACCGCTAAAATCCATCGAGCATATGAACTTGTTGCCCGAAACACATCAACAAGAAAGAATGAAGGCTACCCTGTAAAACAACTGCAATCATGTGATAGAAAATTACTCTATTCATCACTATCATCATCCCCGTGATCCTCAATTACAAGTTCATTGGCGAATTCCTCCTCCTCGTCGCTCTCCTCCTACGTCTCCCTCTCCGGCCTCCGCTAACTCTGCCTGCCTTGCTTGCACTAACAGCTCCCGCCCAGATGCCCACGGCTCTCCCTCTTTGAAACAATGGATAAGGTGATCCTCGCTTCCATCAGAAGCTACTGTCAGGCCACATACCTAAGGATAACATCCCGAAGTTAATGAAATATATTATCTCCTCTTTCTCCCTCGCACACACAAACACACGCGCACGTGTGCGCACATGCATAGCTTAAAGGAATTTTTCAGCCGCTCCGTATCCAGCTTTTCCCACGCATGAAGTACCCAGGAAACCAACAAGCGGCGAGTACAATACAATCGGCAAATACAACCCGATACTAAAAAACAGCCCGGGCCTCTATTTGAGACCGGCGTTTATTTACCCAAACCTGTCGTCACACCAGACGTTTAAAAGAGACAGGCGTCTATTTGGGACTCGGCTATTATTTGAAGTTTTACGGTATGAAGAAAAATAGATTTAATGTAATTATCTGTAAGAAAGTGAAGATAAAAAGTTTACATTATTCTGGCATTTTACTCTCTCTTTCTCTCTCTCTCTCTCATCCTTGGATATGGCCCAGAACAGCTCAAGGGTGGGACTAGTATTAGTTTTCCTCACCCATTGACTCTCAGAGTTGACAGCATACGAGAGCCCTGTAGGCCAAATAAATAAATAAATAAATAAATAAATAAATAAATAAATAAATAATGTCTGACGGACAAGTTCAGAGCTCCAGGTTTTCCCCTGAGCTGAAACATCTACTGATGTGGTCCTGACAGAACAAAACACACACAGTGTGACGGAGTGAAATTTAAAGAAACATCACAAGTTATGTCAAGGTTATAACATACAGTACAGTAGAAATAATTGATTATGGCATCTGATGTCCAGGATATGAAGTCTTATGTCAGTGTAAAAGTCTTATGTAACTTGTGTCATGGTTCTTTCTATAAGTTAATGTTGTGCTTATGACATGGATATGTCTGGCTATGTCACATATATGAAATAGTTTCAATCATAATTTGGTTATAATTAATTTTCTAACATGGTCATACTTTACTTATGACATGGCTATGTGTGGTTATGTCACATGAAAGGCATGGTTGTTTATAAGGTATATAAGATAATATCCTGCTTATGACACAGTTATGGTTGGTTATATCACTGCTATGACATAGGTAATTACAGGGTTATGCAACAGACATGAATAATTTTGCCATGGATGTATGTATAAGGTTGTGTTATGTTTATGACATGATTATTCTGGTTATATCACATTTATGACATGGTTCCTGTTGGACAGCTATGACGCTGTTATATGCTGGTTATGTCATGGGTGTATAAGAATATATCACACTTGACAAATGACATGGTTATGTCTGGCTAAATCACTGTTACTCAATGCCATGAATTATACCAGACATAGGCCTTGTTTGAATGTATTTCTGAAATGTTATTCCTGGTCATATCACATCTACGACGTGTCAGGCTTATGCTGTTTATGCTGTCGTTCTCTTATAAACAAGGCAAGTTCAATGTCACAGAGTCTCGTTCTGCACTGATATGCAATCAGACTTTTTTCTGTAACATAAACACGCCTCCATTACGTCCTGAATTACTGAATCATTCCAGAATATTCCCTGATGATTGAAAGGGATGTGATTTACGATCGCTAATTGTGGCATATGGAAAAAAAAAGCACAATGGACTGCAGCAAGAAAAAGAAACGGTCAGAAGAACGGAACATCTGGAGAAGCCATTCTTACCAAAGCCAAATTCTTGTCCTGGGAGTAACGCTGAATCTGAATGATCTACACTCTGGAGATTCAAAACTATTCCACCCTGATCCCCAGGGGCGTGACTCGGTGTGACCTCTGACCCAGTCGCGTTCGCATCGAGCTAAAACAAGACGTCTCTCTACTTGGTACCGAACCAGCGTCGGACGCTGCATAAATCACGATCGAGAGCGGCCTTCATGTTTGAAACATCTTTTCCGCTCAGGAGAAGAGAACGAGAAAACAATATGGTCCTCGGCTGCGGCTGTCCGGGTGTTAGAGAGAAAGACGGAGAGAAGGGAAGCCCACCTGCAGGACTCACTGAGCTGCCAAGGCCCACACACTGATCCCTCAGGATCTGAGAGAATGAGCTGAACTGCTTCCAGAGACGCTAATCATCTCTCTCTCTCTCTCTCTCTCTCTCTCTCTCTCTCTCTTTCTCTCTCTCTCTCTCTCTTTCTCTCTCTCTCCATCTTTCTCGCTCACACACTCACTCACTCACTCACTCACTCTCTCTCTCTCTTTCTCTCTCTTTCTCCATCTTTCTCACTCACACACTCACTCACTAACTCTCTCTCTCTCTCTTTCTCTCTCTCTTTCTCTCTCTTTCTCCATCTTTCTCGCTCACACACTCACTCTCACGCTCTCTCTCTCTCTCGCTCTCTCTCTCCATCTTTCTCGCTCACACACTCACTCACTCACTCACTCACTCTCTCTCTCTCTCTCTCTCTCTCTCTCTCTCTTTCTCTCTCTCTTTCTCTCTCTTTCTCCATCTTTCTCGCTCACACACTCACTCACTTGCTCTCTCTCTCTCTCTCTCGCTCTCTCTCTCTCTCTCTCCATCTTTCTCGCTCACACACTCGCTCACACACTCACTCACTCGCTCTCTCTCTCGCTCTCTCTCTTTCTCGCTCACACACTCACTCACTCTCTCTCTCTCTCTCTCTCTCTCTCTCTCTTTCTCTCTCTTTCTCTATCTTTCTCGCTCACACACTCACTCACTCACTCTCTCACTCACACAGTTTTTTTCTCCTTCTTTCTGTTTGTATGTCATGTTTCTTTCCCGCTTTGTCTCCTCGTCTCCTCTTGTTAAGGTTTCTTTTCCCCTTTCTCTTTATCAGTGAAGATAAATCCAAAAGGAAGGTTTGGAGAGCTGTGATTCAATTCTGTGTGTAGATTTTTAAAACAGGAAGTCAGAGTGACGAAGATGATGATGAAGCATGATGAAGATTAGATTTACATAACAATCAAACGCGTCCTCTGTCAAGCTGAATAGATGAATAAACTCCTCAACCAAGTGATGTTTTAAAAGGGAACGATGTGACGTGTTATGTCATGGTTATAACATGGTAATGACGTGATTATGACGCTCATAGTCTATGACTGGGTTATTTTTCAATTCTACGTAAGCATGCTCGTTCAAGCTAATAACACTATGGTTGTTTAAAGCTATGTTGCACTTATGACATGTTTTTGCCTGGTTATAATAGTTTTAAGAATTTTTTACCCAGCGATAGGCTGTAGTTGTATGTTAATTATGTCATGGTTGTTTGAGGATATGTCATGCTTATGACATGTTTATGATGTCTATGGCATTATTTTATTTATAGTGAATTAGCTGTGGCTGTATATGGTTATATCATTCTAACGACATTGTTATGTCTGGTTATAACACTTGGTTACGCTCTGGTAATATACTAATAATGCAATGGTTGTGCTAAGTTATGTTGTGCTAATGGCATGGTTATTCCTTTTTAAATCATCTACGGCATGTTTATGTCAGGTTTATGGCATGTTATACAGTATCAAGCTTATATAAAGCTGGGATAAAAAAGAAAAGAAACTGAACGGAATAAATGACGAGGGCGTTTTCTAGGAATAACAACGGTGGTTTGCGTTCTCGTTCGCCGGCTTTTCTCCGCCGGAGTGTGTGAGAAGCATTAGCACTTTGCTGAGGGATTTCGCAGGATCCTCGGTGTCAATTAGGTCTCAGTGTGATGGGAGTCGGGAGGCTGCAGGATGATGAATGAACTCCCACCCTGAGCTGCCACACACACACACACACACATACTTACACACAGCTTACCCTGTGCTCTGAATATATACACACATATCTATTCCATGGTTCCAACCAACACGCATACACACTTTTCTACTATTGTAGCTCATCCGCTTCACATTTCCACGCGGTGTTGTACAGTAAGTTCTTATCTAAGTATCAACAAAGCGTTTCTATCCTCTGACCTGCCGATTCCTGGATGTTTTCTTTATTGCGCAGTCTGTAAACCCTAGAGACTGTTGTGTGTGTAACTCCCAGGAGCTCAGCAGGTACAGAAGTACTCAAAGCAGCCCATCTGGCACCAACCATCATGCCACGGTCAAAATCACTCAGATTATGTTTTCATATTTTTCCCTGTACGTCTCCTGTCGATGTGAACGTTACACGAAGCTGCTGTCACATGATTTTATCTGCCACGTGATTGGTTGGTTAGATAATTGCATGAATGAATAGGTGGACAGGAGGACAGGTGTTCCTAATTAAGTGCTCAGTGTGTATACAGTGTGTGTGTGTGTGTATAATATCCTAACGCCACAAAGCTGTGTGGAGAACAATACACGGCTATTACGAGTCTTCCGTGCAGTTAAAGGGAAGAGAAACACAACCCAAACCTTTAGCTTGACTCGGGTTGTGCTAACGTGCGAATTGTCGACTTTTGCTTTTCCCACAGAGCATCACAACTCGGCGAGTTTGCTCTTCCCGTAACAATATAAAACCCGCCAAAATTAATCTCCATCTGTCCTATTCAGCGTACGCCACAGAGGGCCACCACCCACCTCAGGGGAGGTCCTGCCAAATGGTTCAGTCCTAAATGAACCGCGGGACGATCCATTACCTGTCTTCACTGAGCGTTTAATCTGCTCTGATCAATGTGTGTCGTTTTTAAAGATGCTCCCTCGGTTCGCTCGGAACTCCCGTACACTCAGCTGGCTTTGTCATCAGGATCACACACACAAAAAATAATAAAACACACACAAATGCTTTTATGGCACGTCGTTGAGAGATTCTATATTTGAACATATAGCATTAAATATAGCTGTAAATGGATAAAAAAAATGCAATGTATCATTCTTTAATTAATAAATTAAATGTTATAATCAGCTTTGGGGATACAAGAATATTTATTTCTGCTTCATCACTTCATCAACACACACACACACACACACACACACACACACACACACACACACCTGTCATGGACATCGATGACCCGACCACCCTGACGAGTTTATGCCTCTATTGTGTGAAACCTCCCTCTGAAGGTGGATCGCTCCAGCGGGGCCGAACCTCTGTGCACTCTGGACCGGTCCATTTCCTGAGCCAATGGGGGTGTTCAGGTCAGCAAACTCCCCTGGCTCCTTCAGAAATGTTTTAATTTGCCCCTTCGTCTTCCGCCGTAAAATCCGCACCTGCCACAAAACACAGTGTTGGAACCACATCCAGAAAATAAATGGGGTTTTATTTCCTTCGTCCTTTGTCCTCTTAATTCATTGACCCTCCCCACACACACACACACACACACACACACACACACACACATCTCGCTCTCTTTCTGGTTCTCTTCTATTTCACCCAGAAATAAAACATCAAGGATTGTTATTGGCCGCCACCGAGGCCAGCTTCGAAGTCAATTAAAGATGTAACAATGTGCTTTTTGTGCTGGCCAGCGCGGGAGTGTGGTTTTTACTGCGCTTATTTATTGCCTTGTAACCCCAAAATCAAATTAGTTCATACGGAGGAGGCCGTGCGTGCCCTACCTCCATCATGATTGCTTCTCCTTGTGATACTGAATTGATACGAGGCCAAAGAAAATCGAGCGAGCTCAACCTCCAGCGTGATGGTTGCCCTCGAAGCCCCCAGCGGCTCGGAACACGCCTTCATTACAGGTGCTAAATGCTCATATCGGAGCGGTTCTTCTGTTCCAGCGAACGGCGCTCAGGCTCCAAATTTAAACCCCAAGCCCCGGTCGAGGCTTTATGAGGCTGCCTGCAGACACGGCAGTTCTTTAGCGGAACACGTACAACAACGGCTCTCAGGTGACAAAGAACGCCTTCGAGCCAGAAGTGTTCCAATAAGAAAATGATCAATCATCTGGAGAACAATGTGCTTCTCAGGAACAAGAACAAGCCGGAAGTCAGGTGTAAATTTAACACTGACGTCTTCTCTGCGACCTTGTTGGTGAGCCTCATTCAGGATGGAACAGTTTTGAATATTTGTTATGGACTGATAACTGGAAAACCCAAAGAAATGTTCTACAGACAAATAAACTACAAAAACTACACTATATTGATTTTTAAACATTTATTTATTTATTTATTTATTTATTTACCTAAACACAAATAATCTGTGAACAAAATAGCTGAAACAAAATGACTTAAACACAATTAAACTACACACACAAACTAGTGAAATGAAATAAACTACAAAAACACCAACAAATTACACAAATGCAAATAAACTACAAGCACAGCAACAAATTACTGAAGCACAAATAAGCAACCAGAGACACAAACAAACTACAGAAAGAAAAAACAAAGCTACACAAAGACAAACAAACTACAGGAACACCGACAGGTAACTTAAACACAAATAAACTACGAAAACATCAACAAACGGCACAAATGCAAATAAACTACACAAACCCAAATAAAACACAGGAACACAAATAAATTACGCAAACACAAATAAACAACAAGAACACAAATACACAAATAAGGTACAAGGAAATTAACATGCAACATCCACACGAGTGAATTAAATTAACCACCAAAACACAAACAATCTACCAAATGACCAAACAATTATCAAAGCACAAACATATTACAGCAGCATCATGATCACAAACCATCTACACAACACTGAACACAAAAAAACAACAAAGATATTAAAGATATTGTTTAGGATTTGAAAAATTTCTGAATAAAAAAAGATTTAAAAATTGTTTTTAATTTAAATCTGGAGCATGTGTTGGAAGCATTACAGAGGCCGGTAACTATAATAACAATAAAGAGTGACCTTAAGGTCCGAGTCTGCAAACAAAAGAATGTTTTAATGGTCCACACACACACACACACACACACACACACACACACACACTTGCAAAGAGGAATGCTGGGACAGGTTTAGTATTCCATTACTCCATGATTGAGTGTTGACATTTCTGAGGCTGTACAAGAGGAAATTCGTGAGACTGCGAGCGCTTTCGGGTGATTATGATCCGAGTTCAGGGTTACAAGGTTTTCTAAAGTTCGCTACACAACGTTAATTGAAATCGCTCCTTGATTTTGCAGTGTGTTTCCCCAGAAATGGAAAAGTAATCGAGAGCGCAAGCTTGAATCTCTGCTGAAATGTTATGACATGCCTCTTGTTTTATATTCTCAGCTCCCAAAACATTCGAAAAATAAACTTATAAAATAACAACGTCTTAAATAACGCCAGATTCTTTTAACATTATTCTTGAAAGCACACACACACACACACACACACACACCAGTTAGTTTTTTTCCTGTTTTATGAGGACCTAATGATTGATGTCATTATTTTGCTTTGTCCTCACATTTAAATCTCAGTGAGCAGAAGAAAACATTTCAGCATATTCGTAAATTAGCACCCGACCTGAGCGAGCGTGTGTGTTATGTTAAGATGCTAGCATTCAGGCTGCATTAGTATCTTAGCATTAACCTTTTTTTTTTGTGGCTGCTAGCAGGTATGTGAACATGTTACTGTTTTTTTTAGTTTTTAATCACAAATAGCATGTTGTTTGGCTGTTGTTTATCATATTGGATTAGCATATTGTTAGTAATTAATCAGTCTCGGAAAACAGCTGGATCTTTTAACCTTGCCTCCTAGTTGAGCCTAGTGCCAGAGCAAATCCCAGAGAGGTTTTGAGATGTTTTAAGATGCTAAACCTGATTCCATTCCATTTATAGCTACAGTACAAATCTAAAGACTCTAACTATGGACAGTTATTAAATTCAAATATATTTTAATTACACGTATCCTGCGACGGTATTCCTGCTTTTCCAGGATAGACTGTGAGCAGAGAAAAGCGCTTATTAAAGACGAACGAATGAATAAATAAATTAAACATTATTCCATCCTCCCATGTAAATTTAAGCAGGGTGTATGTACACTGTGTAACTAACATATGCAAATGAATGCACAACATTAGCATATAGCTGATTTGTGTGAGGGCAAAAGTTCCTAAACAGAGCGTAAAGGTGATATAAACAACCGGCGGTGATCAATGTTTCTCTTCAGCTCATGCATATTAGCCCTGGTTCTGTCTCTGTTTTGCTTTAATGGAAGGTGTAGAAAAGTATCTTTCCTTCACTAATTGTTTATTTATTAACCTCTTTCCCTTGATATTCAAGCAGAACAGGAAGGTCTTAGTCTGATCTCTCTCTCTTTCAGTATGGAGAGAAATGGAGGTGGGGGTGGGCATCGTGGAGATAGTTCCGAACACGTTTTCCTACCGAGGCTTTGTGGCTAATCGCAACGGAGCCTATTAGCGCCTGACATTTTTATCCACGAGCCGAGGGCTAACGGGCACCGCCCGCCTCGGCCTCCGGCACCTCGGGACTCACCTGAAATAAATCCGATACCTGAGCCGCAGCAATCGATTTAACGTCAGCCGCAGAAGTTTTCAAGATGTGCCGGGGGGTTTGGGGTTCGGGAGCGTGGAGAGAAAGATAGAGAGGGCGAGGGAGGAAGAGAAATCTTTGCAAAGGAGTGAGAGAAATCTTAATTAGGTAAGTGCTGATGGTGATGCGAGGGTTTAGAGACTGAAGATACGAGGATCTGAAGAAGAGGGGGAAAAACATTAGAAGGAGGAAAAGAGGGAATGGAGAGGAGCCGAGAGTCTACCGCTTGTGCTAGAGCGCTGAATGATTCTGGATTCTGATTGGTCGCAAATGTGATGATTTCTTTTCTGTCAGTAGTTTGAATGTGGTAATGTGGTAATGTCTATAGCAACAGAATACCCAGATACTTGTATGGCAGCTCAACAGAAATGGCAGCTCATGTGGTTGTTCATGTGATCGTTGATCTGGGGAAGTTTTCTGTGAGGATGGTTTTGGAAGGAATCTCCACACTTTTATTCAGAGGTAACGCTGTAACTTTAGGTTAACGTTTCTCAGTGACATGAAAAGCTCCTTGTTTTATTAACAGGGGGGAAAAAGAATGAAATGTGACAGAGAATGTAAAAGATAACAGGCATTTGAAGATGTTCCAAAACATTTTGTGTAATGACAAACAGATAGAATGTATTCATTCATTCATTCACTCATTTTCTACCGCTTATCCAAACTACCTCGGGTCACGGGGAGCCTGTGCCTATCTCAGGCGTCATCGGGCATCAAGGCAGGATACACCCTGGACGGAGTGCCAACCCATCACAGGGCACACACACACACACACACTCTCATTCACTCACGCACTCACACACTATGGACAATTTTCCAGAGATGCCAATCAACCTACCATGCATGTCTTTGGACCGGAGGAGGAAACCGGAGTACCCGGAGGAAACCCCCAACCCTGGAGATGTGAGGCGAACGTACTAACCACTCTAGCCACCGTGCCCCCCTAGATAAAATGTATGATGTGTGTTAATTGTACATTTTTAATGTTGATGAAACCTGCTCAAGGCAAAGAGACTTATTGCCTAGATGTTTTATAGATCTAGATACAGTATAAAGACCTATAGATGTAGTTGTTTAAAACTAATGCTTAGTAGTCAGTTTAGCTAGAACTAGCTAAATAGAGAAACTAGTTAAACAACACACATGATGATAAATGAAGGATTGTGTTTGACTTAACCATTTGGTCTTACTTACATAACTGTAAATCTTGTTGTCAACTGCAAAACAAGACGCTGGCGCTGACTTAATTGCGTGAAACCGGTAAAGACTTGGAGGAAACGAGTGAAATGAGGAACGCATTGAGTTTAAAACTTCAAATGAAGATTCGAAAGGGTGATGAAAGCTGCTTGAGTTCTCGAGTGTGTGTATGTGAGGGGGTTAGTGTTAAACAGCAAGCTGAAGTCAGACTCCGTGACCACCTGCAGCCCAAAATAGGCCAATTAGTGTAGCAGAGTATTTTCTTAAAAAGCAGGTAGTATTTAATAATGAGTTCAGCAGTGCAAAGCCATCAAGAGCACACACACTCTACACACACCGCTCCTTGCTCCATGTGTGGCCATCAAAAGTGTGTTTTGTTCCAATCAAGCAAGAGCCACACCTGCTCCAACTGTTCAATCAGTGGCCTTCAAAATATCTCTTATGAGGTGTGGCTCCTGCTTGAGTAATGAAAACTTGCCCTCACACCAGTCCTTTCTGGATATGATCGAACACTCTTGGTCTAGACAGACAAAACTGAATTCAATATGTAAACCTTCTGGTCTAAACGTCTACTCAGAACGTTCATGGCTTCCTTCAAAGGGACGACTAATGCCCCTTTTCCACCGAGGCAGTTTGAGTGCTGGTTCGGAGCCTAATTTAGAATCAGTTCTTTCTTTTTCGACAGCCAAAGCACTGGCTCTGAACCAGGAAAAGTGGTTCTTAAGTAGCACCAAAACGTTGCTGGTCTGAACCGCTTGTGTCAGGGGCTGTGGGCGGGGCTACTGTTAGCGCATTTGATAATGTACCTTAAGTATACTAATGTTTAATACACTTTTACTTTACTGCAATATGATCAATTATCAACACACATGATAGTAAGTAGCTACATGCTAAGGCTAACTTTTTTCTGTGTTAATGATAAAATAACGTTATGTACTTTCTCGATTACAACCTCCGTTTATACAGATTACATGGAGCTGCACGTACACGTTGGATTCACCGAGTTTGGGTGTTAATGTAGGTTCACAAAGCCATGAGCATTAACAGTAAAGCAACATCCGCCATTGTTGATGTTGTGTTTGTGTTTGTGTTTGCCGCTGCTGTGCTAACATTGCTGTGTAACGTGACACGTATACAGTGACATCAGACTCGGCTCTCTAACCGATATAAAGGCAAACCGGTTCTTAGAAGGTTTGCCAGTGGAACCAACTTTGAACCAGCACCAGCGCTAGCTCTGAACCAGCACCCAGTTCTTTTTGGTGGAAAAAGGGGTATTAAGAACCTTTAAAGATCCAGAATTTTCTAGAGTATATGCATTCCTCTATCAACCAAACTTGAGTAGAAACTACTGTAGAGACACTAAAAGTGAAATATTTATGAATTATTTTATAACATGTATCTGTAAAATACCCATCTCTGTCCACAGAGACTCTTACCTCCATGACAATTTAAACCATACTGATGGAAATGGAGTCTCGCAAAGCCTTTCCCATACTTGCTGATCCCTTTTGATGGCAGGTGTGTATAAACAGGTGGGAATGGAAATAAAGCAGCAGAGGAAATGGCACACGCGCTCATTAGACAAATTGAGCTGAGCAAATACCAGCCTCAGGTTTACCGCAAGAGGATCTCTGCGCTGTTGTAGTCTCAGACAGTTTTCATCCGGCATGATTTGTCTCAAACACAATTTCATGCAAATCTCAGCCTTCAACATATTGAACGGACTTTGTGAGGTCTTAAAAAAAAAAGAAACCACTTCTCAAATGTGGGGTTAAATTAGTTCAGCGCTAAAAAAAGGCCAAACACGGCGGAGCAATCGAACCACCCGCACCTCTGATCTCTTCTCAGGGAAATGATGTCATATTCTGTCATGCCGTTTGAAGAGGTGTGTATTTACGAGGGGTCGGACGCTGTAATGGCGGCGGCAGCCAGTGTACGAATTTAATACCGTGTTTCGACCCAAAACGGTGTTTAAAGCTGCTAATTTATGTGCATGTGCCCCAGGTTTGTGAGCGGAAAAATAAAAGAGGAAAAAATATATAAAGATTTATAGCTGACTAAAGAAGAAAGAATATGTAGAAATACACCAGACCCAACACCAGTCTGTTTTAATAACGTAAACCAAGCAGTGGAGGTTTAAAAAGGACCGGAATGGATTGCTACCTGTTTTGGGGATGGCATATTAATTTCAGTGGATTAGGATTATATCGTCGCTGTCGGGCGGAAACCTCGTATGTCCAAATTTGGTCAATTTCATATTTTTTCACATTTCGATGCTATTGGTCAGTCCCCACGTGGGTCTGTTATTTTTACAAGTTATTAACCAATCTAAAGTCTTGAAAATAGCTTGAGCGCAAATCTCATAACTCCATTGGACACTTCAACTGTCCACCTGTTCCTCACTCCGTGGGAGAGCTTCACGGCATATTTCTCCTCAAGAAGAGTCGCAACGAATCAACACGTCTTCTGAGTTAAATGTCTTCAAAACACTGGGCTCAAAGAAAAAAAAATCTTGACCCCCGCTAGTTCTGGTGCTCGTCTGAGGACAGGAATTTAGAGCAAGACAATCCACTGCAACGCGGACTAAACCCTGTGCACTGCAGATAAGGTACGGCGTTTTTTTAATTTCCTGAAAAATAACGGTTTTGGAGATACGAGGATTCCGCCTGACAGCGACGATATGTAAGACCAACATACAGTATAAATGAACAGGCTGGTTCAACTGGACCAGGATTACAAGGCAAGTATTATTACAAACTGTCTTCAGTGTTAATTGTGTTAAGTGGTAATTCAGATAATTCTAAACTGGAATATTTTTAAAGTTTACATCAGAAGGACAACCAAAGAAGCACTGAAAGTTTTCTTTTAGGTTAAAGTATACAATCAAGGGCTCTTACCTTCCAAAAAGAATTCTTCAAACCCAAGAATTTAAGAGTTTAATAAAGGGTTCTTATCCTCCAGATACGGTTGGAAGCTCACTATCTTAGTGTTTAACATAGAACCTTTTAGACTTCCTTAGATGGATGTTCAGTGATTCACTGATTAAAAAAAGGACTTCATACTTTTCTGATTGGAGCTTTCTGTTGCAGCGTTTTGTGTAGAATGTGGATGAAGTCGTGGCCTAACGGTTAGAGAGTCTGACTCTTAACCCTAAGGTTGTGGGTTCGAGTCTCGGGCCGGCAATACCACGACTGAGGTGCCCTTGAGCAAGGCACCAAACCCCCCCACCGCAGCATAAATGGCTGCCCACTGCTCTGGGTGTGTGTTCACAGTGTGTGTGTGTGTGTTCACTGCTGTGTGTGTGCACATTGGATGGGTTAAATAAAGAGAACAAATTCTGAGTATGGGTCACCGTACTTAGCCGTATGTCACGTCACTTTCTTTAAGAATAAGAGCGACAACCAAAGATGCTCTTTGAGGGTTCTTTAAGGTTGAAGTGGATAATTAAGGGCTTTTACCTTCCTGATTGTTTTCTGATTGCCAAAAAAATAATTTGTAGTGTTTTATGTTTGTAAGTATCCTTGTTGTAAGTGTCCTTTAAGAATTCTTTGAATAAATACCTGTCCTTACCTTCCATATAATAATTCTCCAAACCTTCTTGATTGGCAAAACCATTAGTTGTTGGGTTCTATGTATCAAGGTTCCCCCGGAGGGAGGTACAGTAATGAGGGAAGCTGTAAGCATTGTCAGGATCCTTAAAAGGTTAAGTGGATAATTTAGGGTTCTAAATAAAACCTTCCAAAGTCCTCATCTGATGTTTCAGTGGATAAATAAGGGTTTTTACCTTCTAACCTTCTACGTCAAACAGTTCTGTGTTGAAACTTTAAGTAACAGTTTCTTGTCCCCCAGAAGGACAACCATAGAAGCGACAAATTGTAAAGCCTTCTGGGTAAAACTGTGTCCGGGAGATGTTGATCTAATCCTATACCACTCTAAAGACTTTTCACCCAAACGTATTCTAAGACACCAAAAGCAGAGCAATAAAAAACAATTTAATTAAAGCTTTTATGTTTCTAAACGAAATTATGGTCCACCAACAGGCCTGGAGGAGGAATTACACACATACGAACATGCAGGTGCTGGTAAATCAGCACACACACTCAGCTCTGCCCTGTGGTGTCTGTCAGGCTCCGATTTACAGCGATTCACCATTAAAACATCCATACATGAGGGTACGGAAAGAGCGCCAAAGAATTTATGAAAGGAAATAGCTCTAGATTTACTTGTGTGTTTTATGGTATTTTCCAGGGAAAGTGTCACGTTCCATTTGCTCGCTGGGATTCGGGGCTGGTAGGAAACCGATGACAACATCTGGATGTGATTTTCAGGGTGAAATATAAAAATGAAAGCATTGCAGAAGCACACAGGATGATGGATTGTGATTATGTGTTTGAGTGACAAAATTATTTGTGGTTCGTTTTGGGCAGAGGTCTCTGATGAAAGAAAGATCGAAAGATGTCGGGATACGAAGCATGAAAAAATGTTTGACAACAACACGCTAATCACGCAGATCGTGCAAATATTCGTTTTTTGGTTTGAAATGGTCAAAGATTTCTTTTTAATTAAATTCAATCTTATTAGTAATACACACATTGAGCACACTATTAACTAACAGCTTTTATTAATAAATTAATGACTCGTTAAATATTTACTAACTACTGCTTATTACAAATCCAGTGAACTAAAAAAGGAAGTTAGTTCTTGATGACTTATTAAGCTAATAAAACTAAACTAAGCATTAGCATAAAACATATTTAGCATTTACATAATTATTCATTATTAATAATCACGGTTATTTCTTTTATCCTGTTGAGAGCGGATTACAAACGAAACTAACTTACGTTCTTACACGAAATAAAATACACGTTTATTGACATTTTGTGCGCGTGTGTATGAATAAAATTAGCTGCTTTATGCATTTTCAATGCATTATTTTTGTGAACTTATTTGTCTTTATTTTTTTAATAACGCTGAGTGGTAAATGAATATTTTTAGTAATCTTTACTGCAATAAATATTCTTTACGTATTATATACCAAGAGCTAAAAGTGATCCTGGAGACACACACACACACACACCTTCTTTTGTCTCGTGTCTTTTTTTCTTCTTAATGTTTGACAGATTTTTAATGTGTGTGTGTGTGTGTGTGTGTGTTTGTCTCTGGACACATCGTCAGTGGCACTGAGGGCGAGTCACACACTAAAGCTTCCCCAAACACTGATCTGAAGAGAAACGAAGTGTCAAAAGCAACCAAAGAAGCTCTTTACATCTCACATGTCATATTAAAAAGTTCTGGCATCTTTCGTTGATACGCCTCAGGAAACTCGGAAACTTTTCTGCTTCTCAAGCTTTGTAAAGTTTTTTTTTTCTCCCAGCAGTTTCAGTCAAACTGTATTGTCTAAAATTATACACGTCATTTCTTGTTTTCAGACTGAAATGAATTTATTGTGACAGATTTTTACTTTTATGGTGTATATATAAAACCTGATGGAGCTCTCTTTCCCTCTCTCTTACTGTATACACACACACACACACACACACACACATTCCCTTTGCTTATACTACACAGCTGGTTACGTACAATGGAATAAAATACTCAGTATATTAAAGTGATAAAACAACACTACACGATTAAGGAGAGTTTGCTGTCCCCAAGAACCCAAGCAGTCATGATAAATATTTTCTCCCAGATTTTAGCAAACATACTGCATTTTATTTTTACATGCATACACACTTTTATTTTTAGCAAAAACAAGGGACAGTAATATATATATATTCCTCACTGGAGTATTTCAAAGCAGAAAGGGAAAAAAAAAAAGAATGCAATCAGAAATCCACAAAAGAAAAATGGCGGCTTCACAATAAAAGGATGCAATTAGCGACGTTAAACGAGTGCGGGTCCGACGAGTAAATAAACAGCTCGAGTGACAATGGGCATTTATCTGCTGTTTCTCTGTTTTAACTCCTCTACACACTGTCTGATTGTACGTCAGGCTCGGAGAGAAAAGGCAACGGAGAAAGTGAGAGAAAGGCAGACAGAGAAATGGAGTGAGGAAGAGAGACAGAGGTGTGAATCTGGTTTCAGCAGCATCTTCATACACTGTCACTAAACTACAGCGGTAATTAATTAACTTATCCGCAGCAGACAAGTGTTACAGCGACGAGGGAAAAAATAATTACCATGAAATCGCTGCTTTACTTTCTCATGACACGGTGATCCATGCAAACACACACACACACTTTTATGTGAGACATGAGGATGGAGATACTATGCTCAAAAAACTTTAACAGCTTGATCAAAGATGAGCCACGTCTCCATCACTATGATGGACAAGGACATAGGCCACGCCTCTTTCACTGTGACTGACAAGCACACCATTCACACAACCTATAATGTGCATGACATGTACTCAGGGCACACCTCCTTCAATATGACTGACAGGTACACAGGCCACACCTCCTTCAATATGACTGACAGGTACACAGACCACACCTCCTTCACTGATATTGACGCACAGGCCACACCTCCTTCAATATGACTGACAGGAACACAGGGCACACCTCCTTCAATATGACTGACAGGCACACAGGCCACACCTCCTTCAATATGACTGACAGGTACACAGACCACACCACCTTCAATATGACTGACAGGTACACAGGCCACACCTCCTTCAATATGACTGACAGGTACACAGGCCACACCTCCTTCAATATGACTGACAGGAACAGAGGGCACACCTCCTTCAATATGACTGACAGGTACACAGACCACACCACCTTCAATATGACTGACAGGTACACAGACCACACCACCTTCAATATGACTGACAGGTACACAGGCCACACCTCCTTCACTATGACTGACAGGTACACAGACCACACCTCCTTCAATGATATTGACACACAGGCCACACCTCCTTCCCGGACATTGACACACAGGCCACTCCTTGCAGACACATAGACTACACCTTCTTCAATATGACTGACTAAGATTGTGTGTGTGTGTGTGTGTGTGTGTGGGTGTGTGTGTGTGTGTAAAGGTTACAGCACAAGTCCTCTGTTGTCTCTGTGTTGTGTGGAACCGTACTGTGGATGTTGCTAAATGTCAGTTTGCCCATATGGCCCCTTGGCTGACAGATGCCACTTCCCATGGCCCAGACATTTACTTTATACACACACACACACACACACACACACACACACACACACACACACACACACACACACACACACACACAATCACAGATGCACCTTAACTACATAACTACAGGTTATTGGACACCTGCTCAGCAAGAGAAAAGTGGTGGCAAACCTTTCTCTCTCTCACTCACTCTCTCGCTCTCTCTCTCTCACACACACACACACACACACACACACACACACACACACACACACACACACACACAGACACAGACACACACACAGACTCAGTCACACACACACACACAGACACAGGCACAGACAAACAAACAAACTCAGACACACACAGACTCAGACACACACACACACACACACACACACAGATACACACACAGACTCAGACACACACACACACACACACACAGGCACAGACAAACAAACAAACTCAGACACACACAGATTCAGACACACACAGATTCAGACACACACACACACACACACACACACACACATAAACATACACAATGGTACATAAACACCAATAGCATATTTTTTTCATTAATATCTATTTCAATATTTATCCTAAACCATTGTAAGCATTCCCTCGTTTTGTAGTAGGAATAAAAGCTTTCCAGAAATTTCCACACGACGTCCAGATTGAGGCCGATTACAAACTTGAGTGATGAAAGTTTGAGGTTGAGTAAATTTGATTACACAAGCTCAGGTTTATGTTCTGCAAATTACGATTTGTTTTTATAAGTTTATAAACAAAAAACAGAAATAAATGGTATTCCCTCCGATCCTGTAGATTTTCTCTGGTTTGGTTTAGACCACGCCCACTTCTGGTTTTAATCCAATACAGATACAGAGCACTAAATAAAACATATACACATAATGACTTTATGGTACACATTACATAGCCTGGTCTGTGGTGTCTTTCTCATAATTAGCTTTTCATCACTTGGGTTGTGTGTGTGTGTGTGTGTGTGTGTGTGTGTGCATCACAGTATGCATACCCTGAACCTTACAGCACTAACCTCCTCACAGCAGGATGTCATGTTAGTCTTTATGAGACTAATGGATGAGGCCATGACCTTTGGCTGCCACCTGGAACAACAATAACACACACACACACACACACACACACACACACACACACATGCACGCACGCACACACGCACACAAAAGAGGGCAGAGTGTGTGTAAAGCACTGGGCTGTGTGAAAAATGCCAACATACATCATCAGCTTCCAGCCTGAGATTTAAACACCCGAGAAAAAGTATTATCGAAGTTAGAAGCTTGGACACACACATACACATACACACACACACACACACACACACACACACACACACACACACTCACACTCACACTCACAGGTCCACAGGGCAGCTGGGGGTTGTTTTAGAAGGTAGAAATGAGACACACACACACACACACACACACTCGTGTTCAGTATTAGGGACAGTGCTAGTGCAGCATCAGCTCTTTTCAGATTCATGCTCATGTTCAGAACTATATGACCCAGGAGTACAAACAATGGTCTCTCACACTCACACACACACACACACACACACACACACACACACACACACACACACACACACACACACCATCTAAACCTGAGGCAAATCTATTTTTACTTTTGTTTTCTTGTTACTGTTATTGAGTATATTTATAGTATATAGCACATTTTCATGCTAACATTCTGTCACAATGCTAATAATAAACCTGATGTATTTAGGGTTTTTACAGAAATGACTTTAGAACCTGAATGTAGGTCGCAATTTCCTTTCTTGTACCTTTGGGCTCCGGAGATTCGCTTTATTGCTTCAACATAGCACAATCCAATGACGTTTAATTAGCAGTAGCTACATTGAATTTTAGAGATTTTAGTGATTTTTTTATTATTGGTTACCAGTTCATAATGGATATTTATGCCAGCATTTATAAACAGATTCAACAACAGGTACGATGAGTTATAAATGCGTTATAACACGATATGAGCTTTAAAGAAAGTGTTAATGCGACGTGAACAATTTGTAATATGCAATAAAGATGGCTACACAATGTTGTGCGTCATCATAACCGTACGTTTAAATAATGCGTTCTAATGTGATATGAATGTGTTCATAATTCATCGTAAATATGACCTTCGTAGTAATACGTAACACAGGTAATTGTGCGTTCCTTTTAATTTTAACTACAGTACAAATCAGCCTCGTCCCCGAGGGTGTGTGTGTTGCGGCTATAAGAATCTTACGTCGGCCCCTGGAGAGATGTGAAATGCTGAGGTGTGTGTGTGTGTGTATGTGTGTGTGTGCGTGTTGAAACTTTCCTGGCATTTTGTCACCATCAGATGTCCTTGTTCAGCTCTATAGCCTCTATTTGGCTCTGTGTCGTCAAATGGAAATGCGATTTACCAAACGAGCGCAAGCTCTGATGTCTAAGCTAAAGCAGCAGATAAGATCCCAACGCCACTTAATCCCTCACTGCGAACTGGAAACTGCTTACCTCCAGCCAAGTGCATCATGGTTGAGCAGAGAAGGAGAGGTTCAGAAATACCCAATGAGCCCTTTGTACTGTGAAGTGTGTGTGTGTGTGTGTGCGCGTGTATGTGTGTGTGTGTTGATGCCATGAACGCAGGTCCGTTGCGACTCGGGAGAGAAAACCGAGAGGGAAAGTTACACAGCTGGTTTTGTGGTGTGAACTGACCGAGGTCAGCACAGTAAAATCCCCCTACACCCCTACACACACACACACACACACACACACACAAACAAGTTCCAAATATTATGACATAAAAATCTCAAATACATTTACAGAAACTGCCACAGTAAAATAAATGACGAATTTATTTAATTATATAAACTAGGTTTTTGATGTTTAGGTTGTTTTTTTGTTTTATTTAAAAAATTTGGTTTTTGTTTTATTTTAAAAAAACTTTGTTTATTGACAAAAATAGTTAATTTTAGTTCATTATCATTTATTTTACATTTTAGATATTCATTTATTAATTTTCTCCCATTTCTGCCCAAATTTTTAAAGACAATAAAAAAAAAATTATGAAATGCATTTTCTTAATTATTTATTTGTTTATTTCAATTTAGTTAAAAATTAAATATTTGTATTTGTACGTTCTAAAAAAAACGTAGAAATGGCAACAATTGTAGAATCCTTAGGAATTTGGAAAACAAAGAAAAAGAAAGAAAGATCAGGATTATTTTATTTTTAGAGTTTAATAGACATATTTATGGTTTTAATCTTAAAAGATAGATAAGGTCACTTTACAGTTAAAAAATAATTCCTAATTGATTCATAAAGGAAACTTTTATCTGTGATACTGAAATTAATCTCCATTCGTTTATCAACTTAATTTTCAAAACTTAACAGAAATATGACTGAGGTCTATAAAATAAGGTATTGTTTACTGAATTTATTTTATCAACACATATGTATTTATTTTAATTATTTGTATTTAAAAAAAAATTATTTGAACAGCTATACATTTAGATAGATAGATAGATAGATAGATAGATAGATAGATAGATAGATAGATAGATAGATAGATAGATAGATAGATAGATAGATACAGAATTTTTGTGAGCCTCTGAATTATCCTGGGTATATGTAAGAATTAAACCTTTAACCTATTTGCTTGTATACACACACACACAAACACACACACACACACACACACACACACACACACACACACAGTATCAGGTCTTCTTCATCCGCACTGGAACAATTAGTGCCGTATTTCCACGGCTGGAGTATTTCCGAGGCCCGTTTTGCTCCTCAAGGTAACACAGCACATTAAACACAAGGAAACGCTGATCAAGTGCCCGTTGGGTCGGAACCAGACCGCGATGGCCCGTTTTCTCCCACGTGTCCTATTAAACAGTCAGGAGGCGAGCGTTTCGGCCACCGAGGGGAAACGGATCGCGGCCTCTTTTCAGATCATAAATTACAGGTTTTAAACAACAGGGAGTCAAAGAAGGCCTCCATACTGTAAGCAGCACGAGCGGTGAGCTCTTGTAAAGAAATTAACCTCGGCTTCTTACAGACACACGAGACAGAGCGAGACTCAGAGCAACAAGTTACATTTAAAACCTTGACATATCTATCTACAACTGTCCGAATCGAGAAAACAGCTTTGACGTTTGCGCTTTCAAGGCCCTAAAGATACATGTTACTATGTACAGTAATTAATAACTGTTATTATGTTAAAAGGCTGGAGAAGCTTTTACGTATCATCTCTTCAGTTAAAAATCCATCACCTTGTTTCGGATAAAATCCTGATTTGACTTTTTTTTTTGCTTCATATGAAATAAACACCTCCCAAGTTAGCATAGTGTTCTCATAGCTACCGTTAGAGGAAACAAATGAACAAATTCCGACCAATCAGAACAAAGAATCGTGCCACAAACACATTCCGCGTCGTCTGACGTCACCGTAAAGAAACAACATGGCTTCAAAAAGTGACTTTCGGCACCTGTGCTCTAAACACTGAGGAGAAAAAATGAAAAGCAAAGAAAAGAAAACATTTCCTGTGAAGCTGACGTCCTGCTAATGGAGGACATTAGTTAGAATGATAGCTCGTCTTTCTGAGAATTATGACAGGACACGACCTTATCCTGTGGTGCGGACGTTACCGAGGCCAAAAAAACAAGGGGCTTACAATTCCTGCATCTGCTTTTGTTATCGTTTAATTAATCGTGCTAAAACAATTTGCAAATTTGTTTTAATATCATTTAATTTATTTCATAATTGTCGCCCTCCTCAACGGTGAATATGATGTAATGCGAGATTAGCTAAGGCAGGGTTTATTTTGGTGAATCTGAAAGAAAAAAAATTAGAATAGAAATGTTCACAATAAAAAAAAAAAAAAAAAAAAGAATTGTCTAAGTAAATAGAACAGAGACCTTTCTGATGGAATAATTCTAAACAAAACCAAATATTCCTTCATTTTTTTTTTAAAAAATTATTCGCAATGTACGTTTTCAATCAATCAAATAGTTAAAGTGAAAACGTGACCCTCAGATCAACTCTAATGACAGATATATATTCATATTTTTTTTTTAAAAACCTGCCTTCGCTTTCAGTTCTTAAACTCTCAAATGTCTGGATTTTTATTTGACTGCATGTCAACTTTATTTTGATGGGAAAGTCCCAGTGAGACTGTGAAAAAAATGCAGGCATCAGCAAAAGAATGCGATAATAGTTCTGAATTTAACTTTATATTTATCTGATAAAATGCCTTATTTGGCACACACACACACACACACACACACACACACACACACACTTTCTTTCATGTGCACACAGAGGTCAGAGAGTCACAAACTCTGTACAAACTACCAGCTTGCGGAGTCTCACACTCTCTCAGATCAGGGACCTACACACACTCAGGTCCTGCACTCACACACTGTTATGAAATAAAAAAAGAGACTCTGGTCTTGAACTCACACACTCTCAGGTCAAGTATTTACACACTCTCAAGTCATGGGCACACACTCTCTTTGATCAGGTTATAGTCTCACATTCTTAGTTTTGGTCTCACACACTCTCAGTCATGGTCTCACACCTTCAGGTATGGTAGCACTCTCAGGTCATGGACTCACACACTTTAAATCATGGCCTTACTCTCAGGTCATTGGTCTCACACACTCTCAGTCATGGTCTCACACACTCTCAGTCATGGTCTCACACACTTTTAGTCATGGTCTCACACACTTTTAGTCATGGTCTCACACACTCTCAGGTCATTGGTCTCACACACTCTCAGTCATGGTCTCACACACTTTTAGTCATGGTCTCACACACTTTTAGTCGTGGTCTCACACACTCTCAGGTCATTGGTCTCACACACTCTCAGGTCATTGGTCTCACACATTCTCAGTCATGGTCTCACACACTTAGTCATGGTCTCACACACTCTTAGTCATGGTCTCACACACTCTCAGTCATGGTCTCACACACTCTTAGTCATGGTCTCACACACTCTCAGTCATGGTCTCACACACTCTCAGTCATGGTCTCACACACTCTCAGTCATGGTCTCCCACACTCTCAGTCATGGTCTCACACACTCTCAGTCATGGTCTCACACACTCTCAGTCATGGTCTCACACACTCTTAGTCGTGGTCTCACACACTCTCAGTCATGGTCTCACACACTCTCGGTCATGGTCTCACACACTCTCAGTCATGGTCTCACACACTCTCAGTCATGGTCTCACACACTCTCAGTCATGGTCTCCCACACTCTCAGTCATGGTCTCACACACTCTCAGTCATGGTCTCACACACTCTCAGTCATGGTCTCACACACTCTTAGTCGTGGTCTCACACACTCTCAGTCATGGTCTCACACACTCTCGGTCATGGTCTCACACACTCTCAGTCATGGTCTCACACACTCTCAGTCATGGTCTCACACACTCTCAGTCATGGTCTCACACACTCTCAGTCGTGGTCTCACATTTTCAGGTCATGGTCTCACACACTCTCAGTCATGGTCTCACACACTCTCCGTCATGGTCTCACACACTCTCAGTCGTGGTCTCACATTTTCAGGTCATGGTCTCACACACTCTCAGTCATGGTCTCACTCACTTTTAGTCTTGGTCTCACACACTCTCAGGTCCTGGAGTCAAACCGTCTCTATCTACTATAAAGAGTCAGCATTTTATCTTGCACTCACCTTTTTTTTCTTAACATTTAATTAACGTGGTTTGATTGACAGATGCTCTGAGATAACTTTTCTTATTATATCATTTTCCGTTTGTTTACACAGCGCTTATCTCTCTTATCTATTTTTCGACAGCTGTAACCGAGCCACTGGAAAACAAAGCAGGCTTGTATTATTAACTGATATGACTCTGCTTAATGTGAAATGAATTATATATTTACTTTATTCCAGTCTCACTCACTGGAGTGTTTTCTTTCATAACAGATCTGTGTTCAGATGGAAATGTGTATGAGAGAGAGAGAGAGAGAGAGAGAGAGAGAGAGAAAGAGAGAGAGAGTAAGCATTGGGTGTCTGAATATCTCTGAGCTCCGTTGGTGTTTTACATGACTGTTAACACTCAAAGCCATGAATCATGAAGCAGAAACCTCGCCTCATCCACACACATGGAGAGAGAGAGAGAGAGAGAAAGAGAGACGAGAAGGAGAGGAAGGCGGTAAGAGAGAAATCTGATTAAAAGTCCATATGTCAGCACTGAAGACTACCAGTGCAGTGAGCAAGCCCAGCCTGAACCGGCTTAAAGGGCGAATCGCTCACTTCCAGAAGTGTTTAAGGGCAAATCAGCGCTGCCAAGTATGATGTTACTCACTTCCCATGTTAATGTTCACTCAGGAAGGAGCTTTATTGGCAAAAAGGAGGGGGAGAAAGCCATGGCCAGCTGCGAAAACACCGTTAAAGGGGCTTTAGTGCTCATTTCATGAATACTTAAAGTTTCCTTATTGAAAAAGGAAGAAAAAAGTGAAATTAATGGACTACGCACGGGTTTTCCTTATTGTTCGCCGTCCCAAACTCCTCCATATGGGCCAATGGATGGTCCTCCGGGTTCAGCTGTCCTGTGAAACTCAATCTCACAAATGGTCCAAAGATCTGTTTTTTCTTTTTCACCTCTTTCTTTTCTTTTCCTTTTTCCTTTTCCGAGGTGTTCTGGGATCGCTGTATGGACGGGGAAAGTCAGGATTTTGTGCCTGGGCTTTAACTCGGACTGGGGTTTTCAGAAGGAGCTGGGTTGATGGTGGTGAAGAGGAGGTCCAGAAGAGAAGGATAGAGTGTGTGTAAAACCAGAGCTGGTACAGTAACTCTTGGCCGGAAAGTGCTCCTGAACTACAGGGATGTCCATTAATTTCTGGCATGAATGCTTTAAAGGGGAATTTGTCCTGACCTGTGGGACTATACTGTAGTACAACTTACTTTTCATTGTGAAGATTTTATTTTGATATTTGAAACAATCATGGTGGAGTTGTAGGGCTATTCCAAATTTGAGATTCCAAAAAAAATGATGTCTGGTGGTGTTTATTGACCAGTGTTAGTTTGTTTTGATGTTGAGTGACTTTAGTGACTTTGGTGTATGCTTGGAGAACGTTGGTGTGTATGTTGGAGAATATGTGTGTACTGTATGTTGGAGAATGTTGGTGTATATTCGGAAATATTGGTGTATATTGGAGAAGGTTGTTGTATTTTGGGAGAATATTCGTGTGTGTTAGAGAAGAAACAGTTTGGAGTGTTGTTGGTTAGATGTTGGTGTCTGATGTAGAATGTTGGTATCTGCTGGTGAATATTGGTGTATTATATATTGGATATTGGTTCGGAGCCTAATTTAAAATCAATTCTTTCTTTTTTGACACCTAAAGCACCGGCTCTGAACCAGGAAAAGTGGTTCTTAAGTAGCACCAAAACATTGCAGGTCTAGTCTTAAGAACTGCTTGCGTCAGGGGCTGGGGGCGGGGCTGGGCTACTGTACCTAATGTATACCAATGTTTAATACACTATTACTTTACCGCAATATGATCAATTATCAGCACACATGATTGTAGGTAGATACATGCTAAGGCTGACATTTTTTCTGTGTTAATGATAAAATAATGTTAGGAACCAACATCAGCACTAGCTCTAAACCAGCACCCGGTTCTTTCTGGTGGAAAAGAGACATGAGTGTCTCCTGAACATGGTGTTGAGGTGCCATTATTGTCATTGTTGGCAAGTTCCAATAATACCAAAGCACACTCACTCACTCACTCATTTTCTACCGCTTATCCGAAACTACCTCGGGTCACGGGGAGCGTCATCGGGCATCAAGGCAGGATACACCCTGGAAGTGCCAACCCATCGCAGGGCACACACACACTCTCATTCACTCACACAATCACACACTATGGACAATTTTCCAGAGATGTCAATCAACCTACCATGCATGTCTTTGGACCGGGGGAGGAAACCAGAGTACCCGGAGGAAACCCCCGAGGCACGGGGAGAACATGCAAACTCCACACACACAAGGTGGAGGCGGGAATCGAACCCCCAACCCTGGAGGTGTGAGGGAAACGTGCTAACCACTAAGCTACCGTGCCCCCCACGATGAAATCATCATCATAACATTGTACATAAATAAAAAGAGTCAAATTTTTAGTAAAATTTACTAATGGTAAAGATTGGTGACTGTTCCTGCCACAAACACATCCATTTAGTGGGGAATAAATATAATTGGTGGATTCACTTGATGGTCATTGCTATTAGATAAATATTACAGACCGAGCTCTCACACAGCTTCCCAATAAGCAAAAGAAACTCCATCAAATTTCATATGAAGTGCAAACCCCACCCCTTGTTCTAACCTCAACGGAGAACTGCACACATTTAACGACCTCTTTTCCATCCTAGAAATACACATGAACTACGGTTTATTAAGAGCCAAGAAAAAAAAAACACTGGATATAAACCAATGGCTATCAAATCAATTCGATATTCTCACAAGAGTCTCTGACCATCTCACCTTAACCAAATGTCAGTGATGGATGTACACTGAGATTTTGTTACGATCTTACGAAATATGTCTGGGGCTCGAATATCCTGGCTAAAATCCTTTGGTGTATGTCTAAGGATAAATAACATGATTCCAGGTATGTGTGTTTGTGTGTGTTTGTGTGTGTGTCTGTGTGTGTGTGCTGACAGGAAGGGGAGGAGAGAATGCCAAAAGCATGTTTAAGTCATCAGTCAAAACAGAGGGTGTGCTGGTTATGAATCAACAATCTGTCAGTAGCATCAAAAAGATAAAATAGCCAAATTTATTAGCAGCAATCGCTAGGAGAAAAGAGATCCGAATCTCAGAGTCCATTCCAACCAAACTATACGGTACCTTCAGGTTTTTAAACTTTTAAACATGGCCATAAAGAGGCCGAAGGTGGCTCATCTGATCGGACTCAATGACTTTTGACAGGCATTGAGTAATGGCCGCAAAGCCCAGGAGGAGAACGTTAGTGCCAAAACCCTCTCCTGCAATATTTAACCAGTTGAACATAGGGGGGATGTCACCCAGCGTCCAGGCTCAGTGAACAGCACTCACCCATCTGGAAGCTATTAACGTACAGTACTTTATTGAGCTAAAATATCACAATTCCAGCAATACACAAGTCACGATCCCACCCAGGAGCTTCATTTTATGGGGGATTCTACAATTGGCTTGTCATTGACAAATATGCATGTAAAATTAAAGTACAGTAAAAGACATTTCAGCATAGCATTTAGATCTTTTTAGAGGCATCTTATTTGCCTCCCAGCCCATTAGAACTGCATGTAACGTTGAAATTAAAGCTAATCATTAAACTAGATCAAGGATACTATCATTTTCTCATTAATGTTTTAATCCTGTAAACATCTTGTGCTTGACAATCAGTTGTCTATTATACAGTAGTTTATGGAAAATGTACGTAAAATGTATTCAAGCACAACTTATAGGTCAGCAGTGCAATGCCTTAACCACTGAGCTTCGATTCCCTCAAATGCAGTTGTACCTTGACTAGAAATGAACCCAGGCCTGTTGGGATTTGAGAACTGTCAAGGATCTTGTGTGGGGTTCAATTGTAGCTTTTTTTTAATTGTAAAAAGACACCATGGGGAAATATCATTTCTGGAAAATCAATCTCACAAATGGGATGGATTATAAGATTACAATGTTTTGTACAGTACGTCCTCCAACTGGAATATTTGACACATATTTCAAATTTGTTCCAACCAAATTGTTTACTAAATTTGGATCTTTGGAGGCAAAAATGGAAATTTTGGAGGAAATTATTATTGTTAAAAACCCTACATTTGTTGTACGAGTGCTCAAGCAAGCAAGAAAAAAGTAACAAACTATGGATAAACTGGAGTTACAATTTGATTGCACCCTTGATCTAGTAATCTAGTAATCAAAAATCAATCTACTCTGGAGAGGTGGTGTCATGAAGAACATCAGAAAAATAAAATGCATTGATCTAGGGATCTGGTGATCTTGTAATCTAGCGAGGCCTGTAATCAAGTGATCTGGACCTGATGATCGGGTGATCCGGTGATCCAGTGGCCATGTGAACAAGTATTATGTATCTGCTGATCCAGTGATATCATGATCTAGTGACCGTGTGATCAATTCATCTGGAGATATCAGCATCGACTGGGATCTGGTGGTCTAAGGAGCTTGTGATCAATTAATCTAGTGATCTAGGAGAAAGTGATCCAATTTTATTGTAAATTATATTACATGTTAGATGTTTTGTGATCAATTTATGATCTATGAATCGATACTTCAGGTTGCTCCTTAACCGCCTCCTCTCAACATATGCTTAAAGTTTGACTTTAAACACAGATTCAGTATGATCAAACTTTCAGCTGGTGCAATTGGCCCCTGGGTGTTTGGGATTTCAGAAAGATTTTGGTCTAGACCATGGATTCTTTTCTGCTACGTTGTGAGTATGTAGTCCTTGGAGATCACAGAGGAACGTGCCCAGCAGCATTGTGGGTCTACAGGGAGGCCAAGAGCAGGTTGAGTTTGGATTTGCTGCAGCAGACGGTCCCAGAGGTTTGGCTGGAGGACTCATACATCACTCACCTATCATATCAGCCTGGCCACATCTCTGCATGGAGCTGCGATATAGGTTTCCACTGCTGACAAATGCGTACATGCTTTTTACGCTCTGGCTCAGCATTGTTTGTTTTGCACATGTGTGTATGTGAATGTGGTGTATTCCTGCATCTACACAAGAACAGCCAAGAGAAATATCATAAATCTGTTCTTTGTTATGATTAGTGAAACCATCAAGCCATCCAAGCACCTTCTTCCTCGGCAGTATTAGACTACAATGGCCATCAAAACAATGTTGCAGTGATGTATCATACCTGTGAGTGATAGTTTCTAGAAGGTTCTGCCCAATTTCTGATGGTTCATTCAGCTTGTCTCCATGTAGCGTTATGGAGATCTTCTGGTTACGGATGATGCATTGGGCTAAGTATCTATTGATCTTATAACCTAGTGGCTGTAAGCTCAAGGTATCTGGAGATCTTAAAAGCCACAGGGATCTAGTGGTATGGAGATCTGGTTAACCGTAGGGATCTAGTGGTATGGAGATCTGGTTAACCGTAGGGATCTAGTGGTCTGGAGATCTGGTTAACCGTAGGGATCTAGTGGTATGGAGATATAGTTAACCGTAGGGATCTAGTGGTATGGAGATCTGGTTAACCATAGGGATCTAGTGGTCTGGAGATCTGGTTAACCGTAGGGATCTAGTGGTATGGAGATCTGGTTAACCGTAGGGATCTAGTGTTATGGAGATCTGGTTAACCGTAGGGATCTAGTGGTCTGGAGATCTGGTTAACCGTAGGGATCTAGTGGTATGGAGATCTGGTTAACCATAGGGATCTAGTGGTATGGAGATCTGGTTAACCATAGGGATCTAGTGATATGGAGATCTGGTTAACCGTAGGGATCTAGTGGCATGGAGATCTTGAGAGCCACAGCGATCTGCTGGTCTGGGAATTTCATAATCTATTGATAGTGATCTAGTGAGCATGGATCTACTGGGTGAAATTGATTAAGCATGTGTTTGTTGTGGAATGTCGGTGTGTGTTAGAGAATGTTTGATGGTGTGTTTTAGGGAAACGTTTGTGTCAGTGTCATTAGTCCAGTACCCCTTCGACATCTAAAGAATTTCTTCATTACTGCATCAGCATCACATGACTTCAGCGGAAAGTCTGTGAGTGGCACTCCAAGTCTGCTAAGACCTTATCGCTTTCTCCTTGATCACTAAAAGCTCTGGTGAATGTTAACGATGACTTTACTGACTTATCCACTGCACGTTTTCTGTCCAGATGTTGTCGCTTTCATGGGAACATTCAGGGTTGTGTGACACTTCCTTGTGTCTGTCCATCCCTTTGTATGTTATCATAGTTTCCCTTTTCTGTGCTTTGAAGATTCCAGAGCACTATCAGACAGAAACAAGTCTGTGCGTGTGTAATAGAGAGAGAGAGAGAGAGAGAGAGAGAGAGAGAGAGCATACTGTCAGTTCCAAAACTATTGGCACCCTCTGTGCAAGAGAGAGAGTAAAAAGAGCAAAGGGAAAAGAAAACTAGCTCTGTTCATTCGCTGACCCTGCAGATAGCGAGTGGTCTCAACAACACTGTTTAATTTGTTTTCCTTTCAGAGCACAATTAGCACTGTAATAGCGGAGACACACTAGTGTGTGTGTGTGTTTGTGTGTTTGTGTGTGTGTGTGTGTGTGTGTGTGGAGATCAGCGTTTCTCACTAAGTGCCATTTCCCAGAGCTGCTGAGAGGCTTGCTAATGTCCTGAGAGGTTTTTAAGAGGTCACTCCCGTGTCATTAGAGAATCGTGTTAGTCTCGTATAAATGTGTTTGAGGATAAAGAGGTGTTTAGGACACGGGCACTGGAACGTGCACTGACATGAGATATTTCATTAGAGAAATTAAAGCACTAATGGAATCATTACGCTAGTTTCTTTTTCCTGTGAAAACACAACAGCCATCAGGCAGCTCTGTTTGTCTCAAACCAAAAACATAGCATTGTTTGGGTCAAAAAAGTAAAAAAATATAAATATTATTATATTTTTTTTAGAAGTCTAACATTGTAGCTCAAAAAAAACCTTTTTATTTTTCTGACAAATTTCCAAAATTTCAAAATATATTAATATTTTTTAATTAAATTAAAAAATTTCTCTTTTCTGCTATCACTCATTTTATATTACTAGATAATAGAAACAAAAAATACAGGAACACAACAAGCACAAATATTCACACATTGAAAAACTGAACAAAAATCTTGAAAGTAGAAATAACGATGAAGTCATTCATTCATTTTCTACAGCTTACGGGGGAGCCTGTGCCTATCTCAGGCATCATCGGGCATCAAGGCAGGATACACCCTTGACAGAGTGCCAACCCATCGCAGGGCACACACACACACACACTCTCATTCACTCACACAATCACACACTACGGACAATTTTCCAGAGATGCCAATCAACCTACCATGCATGTCTTTGGACCGGGGGAGGAAACTGGAGTACACGGAGGAAACCCCCGAGGCACGGGGAGAACATGCAAACTCCACACACAAGGTGGAGGCGGGAATCGAACCCCCAACCCTGGAGGTGTGAGGCGAACGTGCTAACCACTAAGCTACCGTGCCCCCCACGATGAAATCATCATCATAACATTGTACATAAATAAAAAGAGTCAAATTTTTAGTAAAATTTACTAATGGTAAAGATTGGTGACTGTTCCTGTCACAAACCCATTCATTTAGTGGGGAATAAACATCCTTACTACAGAAAGATGACAACCATCTCAGCTCCTGTTATAGGAAATGAATCAACAGTTTCTGTCAATCATGATCGGATCTTACAAATGCTGGAAATTAATATTATTGATTATTTATTGTTTACCTCAAACACACACACACACATACACACACGAACAATTTCCCAGGTTCCTAATTGATATATCCCGGTTTAATGTCTGTTTGATACGAGTCTGTACCTTGGGCCAATTCCGCCGTTCCACACGCTGGGTTTTAATTGAGTCCACATTAAAATTTACTTATAAAATAATAATGTGCTCCCATGCAAATGAACCCCGATATTGCCCTGGCGCCATTTACATATCCACAAGCAGCCGGGGAGTTCAGAAATCAATACAGATGATTAATATTATATGGGCTACAGGAATAATTAAGATCCATCTAGATGCGAGGAGCCGCTCGAGCACGACGAAGCCCGGGCACGTTTTTTTTTCTACCGCGCTTTAATTTAATACAAGGGGCCCCGGATCGCGGTTTCAATTACTAAGCGCTGGAATAATAATAACGCGCGTTAAAAATTACACTTTCAAATATATGTTATTTCATTTCGTCTGATTGAATACATTTAGGGATTAATTCCCACTTTTCTTGGGGCATTAACATATTGCGGCAAATCTCTGAGCGATATCGGTCCTTTTGTAGGCTGTATTGGAGCAGCGTCAGATTGTAAACGCTGTTAAACAGCCATCACGCTGTTTACTGCTATAAAGCCATTTCTGATGGATAGATGATCGCCTATAGGTAAATGTTCAGATATGGTCCTCGTTTATTTTTTGTAATTAACCAAATTTGACGAGAGCGCATCAACAGATTTTTTACGTCTTTCCCGGGTCGTAGCGTGCCTCAGGAGGGTGCTTCGTCTATAGCAAGCTTGTACCGTGTGATAGCATTATAATGTCCCGGATTATGATTATGACTTTCTTAATGAAGTCGCTAATATTAGTATCTTTTTTTCTTCTTCTTCTTCCAGCATGTACAGTATGGTTGCTTCTTTGCTGTGACTCACCTGCCTACCCACAATCCTTCAGTTATACACGTTTGTACAAGAATTTATTTTTTAATTAAATGCTTCACCATGTTGTCATTAAAATTCTGTTTGCATAACAGATTAATTGCACGCATTTGCATCTCCTCTGTGGATGGAGATGCGAGACCGCCTCGAAGACTCCAAACGCCTGACATGAAATTGTGACCATTATGTTCTCGACATCCTATTACATCTTGGGCACTTTGCAGAGGCATTGTCGAGGATCGCCCAGATTTTGGTCTTTGCCCCATAATGAATGCACTTCAATATGTAATGACTGAGTAATCACATTATTTGCTGCATCTACTTTGCGCACTAGGAAGAAGTGTGCATCTGTGGCTCGGTTGTAATTGCTAGGCAGGAAAGATGAGGATGAGGAAGAGGAGGAAGATTTGAGTCAGCGCAGGGGAGTTCCAGTCTCGAACGATTGTTTCTGCAACAGGAGTGTCCGCTGTAATCAAGGTAATGATCTTGAAAAGACGCTGGTGGAAAAAAAATCTATTAGGATTAACATTTCCTCTATTTTTTCTTTTTGGATTCACCTTTTAAAAAACAAACACACATTTCACATGTAATCATATTTAAATGAATTGTGTGTGTTAAAGTGGGATGGGATTTACACAAAAAATAAAAAAGCTACAAATAAAAACACAGCGTCTAATAATGAGGTGGTTAGTTAGATGAGAATTTGATTCACAGAGATTCTTCGACTGCTAGAGGATTAAATACACCGATCAGCATCTGTCAAAAAAAAAAAACAACCAAACAGGAAATGACCTGGAAATCGCGGATTTCTAATGAATAACTGTAAAATGAATCACCTCCAAATAAGGGTTTGGGGTTTTGTATAAAACAATATAAGCTGGAAATTAAAAGAGAAATACATTTTTAAATATCTTTAAAGTATAGATAGATAGATAGATAGATAGATAGATAGATAGATAGATAGATAGATAGATAGATAGATAGATAGATAGATAGATCACAAAGACACCGACAGACCAGAAACCACAGACCAATAAATTAAAAAAAACGGCAATCGTACTGAATACAATCTGTAATGTGTCTGTAGTATTATTACGCTCTGATTATTACATTCTAATAGAGTCATGCTTTACAACAATCGGTGAATATGCCTAGTTATTGGCTTAGAAATCTTATATTTGTTTAAAAAACATGGATTCAAGATTTTAAAAATCTTATTTGTTTAACAAACATGAAGTCTCTCTCTCACTCACTCACTCATTTTCTACCGCTTATCCGAACTACCTCGGGTCACGGGGAGCCTGTGTCTATCTCAGGTGTCATCGGGCATCAAGGCAGGATAAACCCTGGACGGAGTGCCAACCCATCGCAGGGCACACACACACACACTCTCATTCACTCACACAATCACACACTACGGACAATTTTCCAGAGATGCCAATCAACCTACCATGCATGTCTTTGGACCGGGGGAGGAAACCAGAGTACCCGGAGGAAACCCCCGAGGCACGGGGAGAACATGCAAACTCCACACACACAAGGTGGAGGCGGGAATCGAACCCCCAACCCTGGAGGTGTGAGGCGAACGTGCTAACCACTAAGCCACCATGCCCCCAAAACATGAAATCAAGATTCATAAATTTGTGGTACAAACAAAAAGCATTACACCGGGATTAGTCAGTGGGATTAGTCAGTGGGATTGGCCGGTATTGGTCAGTCATTCAGGTCATTGAGATTGGTCAGGACGAAATACAGACACTGGAATTTGTCAGGATTGATCGATCATACTAGTTGTTGGGATTGGTTACTGTAAGATTGGTTAGGCTTGGCCAGTGAGATTGGTCTCAAGAGGGATTTAAAAACACAAAACATAAACCACACACCTCTTGTTTTGTCTGTGGCGCTAGACAAAACACTAACGCAAAACAAAAGCATAACCGCTTTTGAAATGTCGCTTACTAACCATCCTACTGACCTACTGATAAAATCAACATCTTTTTTTTTTCTGAAAGGTGTTTGCTGTAACACAATTTGTTTCCCTCTTCACTTCTGTAAACACAGCGTATCATTATCAGGTCACCGGCGTCTCAGGAGAAGCCGTGCTCGACTCCCTCTTCAACTTCTCGCCTCGCTTTCGCGTTTAATTATGCCGCTCCTGTGATTACCAGGTAAAGCAAATTATGCCCTTTCGTTTGGCAGCAGATAAATCTTGCCTTCAATTTGCTGTAATGGCCCGTGTAATTTTTAAGGCGCGCCTACACGTTTTGCTCTTTTTCGCCGGCATCATTAGTGGCTCGGCGTATTAGATATACGTTGTGGCGGCTTAATTTGGTCTCATAGGAGCACTTGCTGGGATGCAGCTGCTCCTGGGTTTCTTACCGGAGACTCTTTATTTGTTTCTTTCAGATGTGCGTGATTGAACGAGATCTGGAGGGACGCGAGGGTCAATGCCTCGACGGAATTCCTTGAATAAAATTCAGAGCGGATCACTGGGAAAGTTGTTAGGATGAAGAGGACACCGAGATATAAAGCAAAATGTGGGTTTTTCTGCAGCGGCTTTAAGAATTCCTTGGCTTGAGCCTGATCTATGATTTGTGCGAGGTGGACGTTAAGGCGTTCCAATCCGTTATTAGTTTTCTTTGGGTTTCCTCCAAGCTTTGGCCTGATTTTTTTGTCTTCTTCTTCTTTTTTTCTTTTTTTTGTGAGCATGATGGAATATTTTCCTGAAATCCTCCCCGAACCTGCACCTTGCAAGCCGGATGTCGAAGATGCGAGCCGTACATTAAGCGCATTCCTTTAGCGCTGCCAAGCCGAGCATGACAAAGCCGTATTCTTTATGGATGATGTCAGATTTATCTGCTAACACATGTACCCGTGTGTACGAGCCTCCCAGGCGGAGACCTGCTTAACATCTGGAGGCGTTCAGAGGCCACAGGGCGCTCTCGAACAGCTCGCTGTTATTTCAACACACACCATTACCACACAATCTCTCCTTTCTCCGTCCATCCATCCTTCCCCTCCACTCCGGCCTCCCTCTGGTCATCCGGAGAGCGAACGACAGGGCTTTGACACCCGCTGTGAGCGAAACCCTTCTCGCTCACGTCGTGAGACGGTGGAGGAGGAAGGAACAGGCCCGCCTGTGTGTGAAGGTTTCCGTGGGGAGCCTTGGCTTTGGACGCAGGCCCAGATCAATGTGACCTAAATTCAAATTGCGAATTAGAGGGCTGTCAGTGGGAAAGGACACTCTGCAAATGAGCTCAGGCAGCGTGGGGCCCCCGGGGACCCCCGGCGAACCAGGTCCCCCCCCCAACACTCCCAACACCCTCCTCCTGCCCCACCGATTTAATAAGTTCCAAATGGGCGACCCGGCTACAGCCGCGTTAACCTCCAGCCACAGCAGCCGGGGGGCGCCGCAGCATGTGGAGCAAGAGTTGAACTCTGCCTTTTCCACAATGTACCTGCCTAACCAGGGAAAACAAAGCACAGTGTTAACATAAATGATGGGGTGATTGGGAAAAAAAGGTGCTGTGGGCCATAAGAATGTGGCTAACAGTGCTGAGAGTTAACATACCTGACTAACCAGGGCTATAAGGGGAAAGAACAAGAGCTGCTTAGACGAATAATAGTCCGATTGTGAAGAAACGGCATGTTTAGTGCATACCAAAGAGGCATGCTTTTTTTAAGCGCTAGCATAAAACATTGCGCACTGATGAGTATTAGCAGGTGAATGTTACTGGAACATTTTAGGATCGCTCTGTTTTTGGTTTGTATTAAACAGATAAATTATTTCTGACTAGGAACTTAAGCAGCAACCTTCAGCACAAGATTCAGCAACAATATTGAGCGATTAAGTGACTGACATCCTGTTCTTGTTCGTCTTACAGAGAGATAGACCTTTTTTTAATCCCACCATAAACGTTGCCGATACGTTTACACATCGTCGCGGTATAAAAATAATTTATTGTGTTGAAGAAGTAGAATTTTTCCTGACATCCACTCAATGATATCACAAACCTTTGTGAAACAGAAGGCAGACCAGAACCTAAAATAGAAGAAAGAAAAACAATGGAAAAGAAGAAGGATGATGTCGGTAAAGTAAGAAGAGAAGAAATAAGAAGTGAAAATATATGAAAATGTATGAAAGAATAAGCTGTTTTCCATTTTACCCCCAAAATACTCCCCAACCCCCTCTTCCTATACACCACATACAGAAACCCATAAGGGAACGCAGCCCTTCTGATTGCCTCCGATAGCATATGCTAATTGTTGATTGTCTCCAATATTATATGCTAATTGTCATGAATTAGCATAATTCATTAACATTTGGGTTCTAATTACACGGCGAAATAAAGGCAAACTCCGTGTGCTCCGACTCCCTAATGCGCTCTGCGAATTACACTGCGCATATTGCTCAGGAAGTCAGAATCGCAAAACACGTGGTCGGGGCGAAACACGCGATTATTCCCCGATCAAATGTTGTTCCTTCTCTCCTTTTGCTCTTCGTCGGCCCGCAGGTGAGGCGTGCCAAACCGCCGCTCAGATTTATTTCGAAAAAAGAATAAAAAAAATTCCTTAAAATGCAAATTGCGCAGCGGCAGTGTTTTCGTGTCTCCTAATGAACGCCGCGTTTGGAGGAAATTTAGAGGAACAAAAGGGAAATTAGTCGATGTTTTTTTTCTGCACTGTGTGTGTGTGATTACAGCCTTATGTGTTTGATATGTGATCTTATATTCTCTTTGAATTTTCCTCATTAAGGCTCATTAATGAGTTTCATTTCTTAACCATGTTTTAAAAAAAAGGAATTAAAAAAATACAACACGGCATTATTCGTTTTTTTTTAGCAAGTTGACTGAAATGTATCACCAACACACACACACACACACACACACACACACACACACACACACGTACGCACAGCACTGCACTGCTTATTATTCCTGGTCAATTGGGTAATTAGTCTTAGTTTTAGGTAATTACTCTTAACGTTAAATATTCTCTACCTGCCGTGTGTCCTGTTACGTGTCAAATATGCACAGAATCGCAATTCTCACCACAGAAATGTATGAGGTGTCATTTCACTGTTTTTATTCAGTTGTTGAAAATATATCCAAAAGTCTGAATCTGCTGTTTTGGTTGCAACGTTTAAACATTTAGATCCATCCTGTTATCACTTCCATCAATCCTATACATTTTATAGAAGATAAGACAATAAACATTCAAAACATTACCAAGAAACCACAAACCTCCTTAATTTCAGTAAAAAAAATTAAAGCAAGAAAACCCAAACTTTTACTAACTTTTAAAAAGTCACTGGCACTGGAGACTCCTTCCATAAATTATAAAGAAACATCTCTTTAAATAAAACTTGAAACGATCTTACTTCAATTTTCGAAAACGGCAAAATGTTTTAAAACCTTCCAGGAACGTTTTTTGCACGTGATCGAAAATTTCCTCTAGCAGCCTTTTAACAGTCGACGTCAATGCGAGGCGAGTCGCATTCCTTCTACATGAGGATCGCTTGGCTAATAAAATTTCCTAATGTTGTGCGAAACGACGTCATCCTGATTGAATCGAGTGTTTCGCGATTAGCGAAGTGATAGGAACAATTATTTTCTCATTAAAAGGAATTACGATGATGTGTAACACCACAAGATTCATAAGCAGTGTATGTAGTGTGTGTGTGTGTGTGTAGTGTGAAGGAAGCACATAAAGAAGGGCCTTGAATCAGTTCCCAGTGCCTCCTCTTCATAGAGGCGGAGCTAGGGAAAATTCCCAAGGACAGGATTTAGGGGCCACACAGAGGACCCCTACGAGACATGGCCAGAAGTGAGGTAATTGAACAGAGCCTGTGTGTGTGTGTGTGTGTGTGTGTGTGTGTGTGTGTGTGTGTGTGTGTGTGAGGCTTCCTCTCAAGCAGCAAGCCTCCTGAGAGAGACTCAGGGAGAATAGGAGGGTTTTAATGAATGGAGACTGTCATTAAAATGATAACTATTTCCTCTGAGATCATATCCAATTTAAATGGAAAAGAAAAAATATTAGAGACGACGTACGGGGAGCGAGAGAAAAAAAAAGGTAATTGAAAGATCTTGGATTTCTTCTGCCATTCAAAAGCAGAACTCTTCTAAGCTTTTGAGAGGAGAGAAACTGTTGTGTCGGTACCTCAGAAAAAAAATAAAATAAATAAAAACCTTCCAATTACCTCTGTTTTTGTACTGTTTAATCCGAAAGGGAGGGTGTTCCTCAAAAAGCGGTTTGACTTTTGACCTCTGAAAGGCGGTGAATCACTTAAAATCTGACAAAGTAAAAACGCCGCAGCTGCAGCAACATGAGACGGGATGTCCAAAGCCGCGCTTCGGTCTGAATACGAAGAGGAATGGTATTTCCGTACGGCGTGGCTCGGTGCGATGCGATGCGGTGCTGCGGAATGAGCCGGAGCATGTTGAGGAAATATATACGTGAGATCAATTATAAGTGAGATGAATTTACTTGGATGGATTTCAGGTGAGCTGTGAGACGAAATGAAGCAGTGTTGATAAGCAGGAGAATCATGTGAGACGTTTTAGCATATTTGGAAACAAACGATGGTGAGAAGCAGATGTAGAGAATCAATTCATTCAGGTCATGTGATTTACTTGTTAAGACTTTGTACTACAAACTGAGGAATGTTCTTCCGTTCCTGACTGCGTCCTTACAGTATATACGTCTGGATTCTGATCTGTCACGTTTCCCTTCATTATCGCAAACGCTCCGTCGTGAAGTTAATAAGAAGAAAATATGTAGCACGTCACGATACTAAACGGCGAAGTGTAAACTTCTTTGTCAGAAAGATATCAGAAAATCTAAAGCTGCACCTTTAGCTCCGTATGCAGAAAATTAACCAACACCTTGCAACCAATCAGATTGTTCACATTGTAGTTCCACAATAGCTAGAAATCACATTGTTGTTTAATCTCAATCAGCGACTTATTATGTCGCTTTGTAGAAGCCAACATTCTGTTTTCCTATTTAAGCTTAGACAAAAATCTTTTCTAAGCGATCCAAGTATTGGTACTTCCAGTACCGGGTCTCAAAGTGGCCTTTTTTCCCATAGACTCCCATTATAAACTTTGGAGGTTTATAACTCGGCAAGCTTTCGAACTGTCTACACCAAACTGGGCCAGCTCCTTTAGGGTGATACTCTGAACAAACTTTTAAATTGGTGTACCGACTGGCCTTCCGGTTGTGCCGCAGCCCCGCCCCCAATTATGCAAAATCAAAAAACTTTTTACAACATGGACATGTGACATATCAAAACAATCAGAACAACGAGGGGAACTTCCTCACGTGTATTCTGATGATGTTACATGGCGTCATGTGATGTAACATGAAAAAAATTTTTTTTGCACAACATGGGCATGTGATATATCAAAACACTCAGCCCAATGAGGGGAACTTCCTCAGGAGTATTCGGATGACGTCACATGCTCGTCTCCACTTGCCTCCAAATGTTTTGTCACCCTATCTTTCTGTCCACTTGCCTCCAAAAGTAACACTGACCCTTATGTCCACTCGCCTCCAAAAAACACCGGCCTTTGCGAATACTTGCCTCGTGAAAGCCAGCATCAAAGTTTGTTGCGACGAACTTTACAAATCTAGTTTTGGAATGTCTCTTTACTTTTAAGTCTTTTTTTTTCTGCGCACATTCTGTAGCATCCAGCTTTTTAGTGAAAAGAGGTGATTAAAAATAAAAAGCAACCAGATGTTGCTAGCTCTCCATTTTCTCCTTGAAGAGTCAGTCAGGGATTTGGAAACGATTAAAGAACAGAAAATACAAAACCTTTGTCTTCTGTCAATACACTACAGAAAGCTAGTACTACTCGACTCTTGCTTATCCCTGAGCACCGTAACAGGTTCTTGGAGTAAAATCTAAAAACAAATCTTTCCTCACGCACTCTCTCTCGTTTGCGCCTGGATGGCGAGCTGTCAGCGTGCAATGCCTCTCTGCTGAGTTCAGCTAAACAGTATTTATTCCAGAACATTGTTAGTGAAACTCATAATTGAAAGCTATTAGTTGCCCTGTGGCCTGATGGTCCTTATGGGAGAAAGAAGCAAAAGTCCGATACCTCAGCGGCCCGCCACGACTCCCACACAGCGGCGCAGATGTCTAAGCTGTCTTTGTGTACATCACAGATTAGCATGACAAAGTAATCCATTAAGTGCATTATGTACGCTCAAAGCACTTCATATTAGATATGGAGTGACATGGGTTTATTAGCCTTGATGAGCTTATAGAGTACTTAAACAAATACTGAACATCCCTGAGTTATTGTCTCTTTGACCGCTCTCACCTTGGCCTTGTTTAAAATAATAAATCTTGGAAGTGTAAGACAAATAAAAACTTTCTCTGGTGTACAAATACTGTACATAGTATTACATAGACCAAGGTATGTACAATGTTTCTACCTTTTACATTTACACACGTTACCTTATAAGCATAACTCAAGTGCTTCAGGGAAATTATTGCCTGTTGGTTTCATTTCAATAATTGGACGGTACACTTTGTGGACAGTCTAAAAACAAATGGATTGTTGGCCTTCTGTCTGCCAGAGGCGTAGAAACAAGATGTACCAATCAACCGCCTATTTAACAGTAGAGCCCAGAGAACAGATGCAGCAAACCTGCCCCAAACATTCAATACCGCATGGATGAGTGGGGGAAGACGGGGTGGGTTTGGAGTGTTTATCAAAGAAATTACTGATCATAACATCATCCTTATGGGTCTCTAAAGAAAAAGCCAGCCCATCTTGCAGATTACTGCTTGATGAGAAAAAATGCAATTAAAATGTCAAATACTTTTTATTAGAAGCCGCCTGCCCTGTCGAGTCGAGCATCCCCAGGAGTCAGCAGCAAGCATTAAATGGATGGCAAAACAGAACCATGCAGACAGAATTAGAGGGTGTTACTGTAAGAGGAAAACAACAAATTAGGCCTGTTGGAACTGTTTCTTGTACAGCTGATCTGCAACGTCTGCTCTTTAGAAGCAATACTCGTTGGATGATGCCAAATCTGTAGTGGCTCAAAAGGTTTAAAAGTCTATCTCTTGGCTACTGGTTACACATCTTTAGACAGACTATAGACCAGCTTAGTCTTGTTGGGAGCTCTTACATTTAACATTTATGATTCAGGTTACAACTGTGCAGAAGAGATTTGAGGGTCTTGCTCAAGGACTCAAACATTGGCAGCTTGGAAGTGGAACTCACCTAACGTTCTGACCTTCACTATCACCCAAATTTTCAGATCTTACAGAATTCAGAATAGTACAAAGCCTTAATGACTTGTTTAAAGCCTTAACAGCTGCCCCAGAATCTCTTACTTCTATACTCACCAATGACCAATCTATACCCTTGGATTGTAGTTGGCAAGAAAGGCGAACAATTAAGCAACTAAGATGAGCACAGTTCTGGTATCTAGTCCAGCTTGACTATGTCCTGACTACTTTGTTTGAGATCTCATGAACAAGAAGGTTGAATATTATGCAGGAGGTCTAAGGAACAGAATGTTACCTACAAGGATGTTACCTACGAAAAGGTTAGAATTTCTTTAACATATATAAATGAGTTCAGGTACTGAAGTCAGGTAAAGAGCCCTAGGGTGCAGTCATAATGGTAATTCATACCAAACCTTTTCTGTCTGGTTGAGGTCACGGCTCTGTGAGGACTCGCGTTCTTCCACTCCAATCTTGGCTAACCAGGTCTTCATGAACCTTGTCTGTGCACAGGGTCTCCATGCCAGAAGAGGTCAGGGATCCTTAATTTCAGTGATGGGACATTGTAACATAATGGCATACAAATATATGCAATATAATTGTGTGTTTGAGATTAGTGGCCATTTAAGGAAGACCCGTATACAGTAGTATGGTTGTGATGGTCAGGTGTCCGCAAACCTTCGGCTACATAGTGAATACGGATCATGCTCTCTCCATGCAGGAATATCGATAAGAAGGATCTGACATGGGGGGCACGATGGCTTAGTGGTTAGCACGTTCGCCTCACACCCCCAGGGTTGGGGGTTCGATTCCCGCCTCCACCTTGTGTGTGTGGAGTTTGCATTTTCTCGGTCCAAAGACATGCATGGTAGGTTGATTGGCATCTCTGGAAAATTGTCTGTAGTGTGTGATTGCGTGAGTGAATGAGAGTGTGTGTGTGTGTGCCCTGCGATGGGTTGGCACTTCGTCCAGGGTGTATCCTGCCTTGATGCCCGATGACGCCTGAGATAGGCACAGGCTCCCTGTGACCCGAGGTAGTTCGGATAAGTGGTAGAAAATGAGAGAGAGAGAGAGAGAGGATCTGACATGGATCTGAGCAGTGTTCCCAGAGTATGTCTGAAACTAGGGGTAGGGAAATTTTAGCTTCCAGATCTAAAATTTATGTACCACTGATAAAATATTGAGCTAATGAGTCGATGCTCCATTAAATAGTTCAGCAATGTTGACTGTTACAAGAACAACCACTACAGGAGTGATAATGGTCACTTGGTTATTTGTTAAAATGGTTGTTATACATTAAATGCAAAGACTGAGTATAGATTAGTATAAATTGATAAAAAGAATAACTGTTTTATCACAAGTGTCTATGTAGAATTTTTCAGGTCAAGGTTGGTGCAGAGAAACAACAAAGGCTACTAAGAATTTGGTGCAATGGTAACTGCTAAATTGTACCACTTTAAGGACTTGCACCAATCCCTGGTTTAAATTAAGGCAAAAGAACCCCAATGATTGAACGGACTGCAAATGGATCTAATTAACAAAAGTTTTCCTCGCCATTGGTTAATTTCTCCTCTTCGTCCCTTTCATGTGTGTTATGATTTTAAGTTAGTTAATTAGTTCATTCGTTCAGAATTAATAATTTACTCTGGAAATGTTGACAGCATAATGACCTTTAAAAGTCTCATTTGTTGTGCTAGGCCTGGTAAGATGACACTGGTGTGGTGGAAAGAAATGGAAACAAAAGAGGAAGAAATAGAAGGTTGTTAATGGATTTTAACAATAGGTCCCCTGTGTATTCATTAGCATGAGCGGTTTGAATTATTTTACAGCCATTTGTAATTAGTATCTGTGAGAGTTATTGCCATAATCATCGTCAAGTTCTCCTCTGGATTCCTTTGGTTAACAATTAAACTTTGCTGTTCTTATAGTTGGTGTGGGGAAACGGACATTCGTAAAGCTCACACTTGTAAAACTAATAAAACTGTAGGGTTCCTTTAGGAGGAGTTTGATCATTTCGTAGTTATGAGATTTTGTTCAAACTTCAAAGCAACTCTTAATAAGGCTATTGCAACAGCCACTGGTTAGACCGTAGATGGCAGAGTTTAGACTTAGGAACTAGTTAATGTCAAAATTTGCTTATTATTCTTCACTAATTTTCTCTGCATGCTTAATCTACCTTTTAGACATCCTGTATGAACCATTTGGGTTTAGTTTGGGATAGATTAGAGTAGCATGATTTGTAATGGGTTTTATTCTGTGAAGCAAATTTCATTAAGAACATCTCAGAAGGGTTGAGGATGATACTGATGATGTCCTTCATGATGCAAAATTCATTCATTTATTCATTCATATATCTGTAGTAACCTTATTAGCCTGTTCAGGGCTGCAGTGGCTTTTCCAGGAGCCTTTCCCAGGAACGCTGGGTGTGAGGTTGGAATACACCCGGGATGGGATGCCACTACGTTACAGAGCACCACCAGTAACCAATCCGACTACTGGCATTTTTGTGAGGGTGGAAGAGGAGGGTGAAAATCTGAAAATCCTGAAGATCTGTTGAAATGCTTCTAACATTCACATGAAGATCTCCAAATAAATACATTTTAACCATCCATTTTTAACCCTCCATCTCTACGCTGCCACACTATTATCTTTCCAACAGCTTGGATGTGCAAAATATTGAGTTCTACATTGACTTGGAACTTTTTCATCCCTTTAGATATCAAGTTGTCCTGGTAGCTTTTAGCTCAATACTGGTCAGTTTTATGAACCTCTCTGTGATAACGAATATGTAGTTCATTCGATCTGATTATTTCTGAAGACTATGTTAACTACAACCAGACTTCCAGGCTTTCATTATTCATTTTCATTTCTGTCAATCATTTTTTACCAACAAAACCATCTCCCTATCTGAACCTTAACACTGCTTCTCATGCAATATTTCCAGCATGTCCAAAATAGTTATGGACCACGTGTAAAGTGGGTGTCAGGGGTTTTAAAAGCAACCAGGAGCAGAAGAGTTAAAGCCGCAAGGAGCGAGCAGGAAAGAGGATGGGCTCCGTCACCCTTGGGCCTCAGTCCTACTCATCACACTTCATCATTCTTTGAGCTGGGGCCATTCTCTCGCCCCACTCCTGCCGCTGCTTTTATTTCCTCTTCTTTTAGTGCCCATCTAATGGCTTATTTATTACATCCATACTTTATAAGGAGGATCCTGTGTGGCCTAATTAAGGGCCACGCTTCTTTGGAATTCTATGATAATTATGGGCCTTCGTTGTTTTAATATTAGTCCTCGCCAGGCTGGAACTCTTGTTCACTCTCCGCATTCCCGAAGGGGTTTTTTTATAGGACTGATGAAGCCAGGGCAGAATGATGGTGGATGTTTATATGGCTGCTCTGAAAGTTGAGTCTTCTCAAGTCTCTTGTTTTAAAAGTCCTTCAGTAGGCTGCATACAGGTGGAGGAACTGGCTGCCTGTTTCAAGGTCTTACGTTCTCTTTTGGAGATTATGTTCTGTTCAGGAAACATTTTAAAATTCGGAGGGGATCAGTGGTGGGCTAACTCACTCACTCACTCATTCATTTTCTACCGCTTATCCGAACTACCTCGGTTCACGGGGAGCCTGTGCCTATCTCAGGCGTCATCGGGCATCAAGGCAGGATACACCCTGGACGGAGTGCCAACCCATCACAGGGCACACACACACACACACTCTCATTCACTCACGCAATCACACACTACGGACAATTTTCCAGAGATGCCAATCAACCTACCATGCATGTCTTTGGACCGGGGGAGGAAACCGGAGTACCCGGAGGAAACCCCCGAGGCACGGGGAGAACTCCACACACAAGGCGGAGGCGGGAATCGAACCACCAACCCTGGAGGTGTGAGGCAAACGAGCTAACCACTAAGCCACCGTGCCCCCCGTGGCCTAACTCCTTCTATTTATTTTTTAGATTCCGATTTCTACTTTTACACACAAGAACACCATGTAAATAGGCGCTCCGCACATGGAAAGAGCTTTGGGTACATCGTTGATACTTTTCTAAATGAGATAAAGATTCTAATGTAATTGGATTTCTATACAATCTTAAGAGTTGGCCTGGCACAGCGGGAGAGAGCGTTGCTAACTAGAGAAAAAGGTTAAGCATGAACAGTGTGTTTGCTTGCATTTCTTAACAGGAGCGTTTTCGGGTTCAGCTGCTGTATAAACATTTCTCATCAGGCAGGAATGCTCCCAAAGGAAAAGCCGCAGTTCTGAATAAGTTCTGTGAGGCGGAAAAGGTCTTGGAGGCAAAAACATACACCGTGTTCTTTGTATGTTCTCACAGAGAAGATATACATCATGATATTTAGCATTTTTCATCGGGTTTTCTGGGGTTGTTTACCACATATTCTGGCTTTGGCATTGGAATATATTATAACAAGGGTCCAAATACGGATAGTAATGGACAGTTTTTTATTGTCTGTGTAGCTCATTTCAGCACGCTAAACAAATAAATGCTCTGAAGATAATTGCTGGCCTTCCTCTAGAGACGCTCTGGAATGCTTGAGTGGCATTTCTCATATTTTTACAACATGTAAATGGTCTCACTTCTGCATAAACATGAGAACATACACAGTCCAATCGCTCCTGCACACATTCCCACACTGACAAATATCAGTGGTTTAATAATTTAATAACACACGCACATCGATAGCATTATTTCATGCACATGCTAACTGCTATAGATGCTATTTTTACAGTTTACTAATAAAACCGATAGTAAAAAGTAAAAAACGATACACATTGCAGAATACCCATCATACATTTTTATAAAAGAACAAACGCATATTTACAGAGTTTTTATCGATGTATTGAAGCCAATACTGTGCTTATAGTTTACTTACTGTACTGCTAGTTCTTAGCAGAAGTGATTTATAAATATTTACGTGAACATAAACTTATAAAACGTCTCAAAAATCCTCTCATATTAGTCAAATGACTAATATTACCAGTGTATATTATGAACATGAGTGAAACTGAGAGGGTGTGAGACTGAAAGAGTGTCATTTAGTTCATGTTATCTAAATGAACAGTGTTACTGTACCAGTGAAAAATTACCACAGAATTTGAATAAATCCAGTAAAATCTATGAATGTTCATTACTAAAAAAACAAGAAATCCTGTCAGGTTAGCTCATGGTAGCTAAATAACTAGCATTCCCAGTGAAAATGATGAACATACTAATAATAATAATTAGATATTCATATATAAATCCTATAATCCCCCAAGAAATCCTCTCAGATTAGCTCGTGTTAGCCGGCTAGTTATCGTCACTAGTAAAGGTTGTGATCATTTGTAATTAAGAATCAAAAAATCTCTCGGGATCTGACATCTGACGCTAGCATGTTAGTTAGTGCTTCCAGTGAAAATTATAAATGTCAAGTTAGCTTGTTGTTGCTAACAAATTTGGCTAACAGATTTGTGAAAATGTACGTAAATATCCGAATGCCAATCCTTTCTGCTCATGAACCGAAATATTTGCCACCAGTTTGCTTTGTCATGATTACTGCATGGACTAACTACTGAATTCAACGTCAGAAGCGGATATTGTTAGCATCTTTAGGGTTTTAGAGTTTTTAAAGTGCTTGGACTTATTTATAGCTGTTTGTTTATTCTTTTAGCCTAAACAATATAACAAAATAGTACAAGCTTTAAGCATCTCAGACTCTTTAAACAGACGTATCATCTGTAGCCATAAGCTATTTCACAGCTGAAGTGCTGATGGCTCCTGATTGTTTCTCTTCATCACCTGATGCTAGCTGAAGTACTTTTGACTTATATCAAAAGCCCTGAGCCACTGAAAACCCTGTCTTCACGATCTGCTCTTCGACTTATCCTTAACATGTCTTTGGGTGCTGTGGATGCTTCATTGTGTCTCCCGCCGTGCTGTAAATCTGCCAGAGAACATGGACGTCTCTTCCTCTGCCAGGGTTCGGGCCAAATCCCTGACTTGGCTGCTGTTGCTCTCTTTTGGCAGGTGGCTAAAGCTCACGTCTGCTCGTTCCATCAGAGGTATTAGGTACTTCTTAACGTCCTTCTCTCATCTCCTTTCCCCTCCATTTCCTCCTGCTCATTAGGCAATGCGGATTCTGTTCGTTTAGAGAAGAGCCGAGGGAGGCGGTGTTGCGAACACACCCGGGCTTTGCCTTGATTTATTAGCTCTGATTCGAACCTGGGAGATTCTCATCAGGTCTTCTCTCATTCGATAGGCAAACTCTCTGTTCTGTTTTTCGCCCGGAAAAAATCTTCCTTCCCAAAGCATCCTGCGCTTCGTCCGGCGTGACTTTGCTTCATGAGACAAAACACAACAGACCTTGAAAAGTTCCAAAACACGAGCAGCTTGGGAGAACTTTTGCAAATTAGCCAGATGTGTTAGTAGGACAGTCCCTGGTTGGATGATTTAAAACCTGTTTGTTTGGACGTGACCGCTGTTATCCGATCTGGCTCTTCTCTTATTCTCGTTTATTCTTCTTTTCTGGCTTATCTGGTCATCAAACCTGCAAAGCTCTAGCGACCAGAGCTTTATAGACTAATACCTCATCTCTCCACTCCTTTGCATAAATAATCTTTAACAAGACCTCAAAGTTTAAAATTAGTTTTTAAATGTACAAAAAAAGTCTATTTATGCAAATTTATAGAAATAATTCAACAACAACAATATAATTATTATAATTACATTATAAAATTACATAAAAACTCAACTGTTCATTTCTGAATAAAAACTAACAAACCAGAGGACAGAGAATATTTAAAATTATTTTTTTTAAATATATTATTAATTAATCATTAGCGTAGCACTGGCTTTATGCTCTTATAAAAAATGTTTCAAGCTTGAAACAACTGGGTTAAAACATTAAGGGAAAATTAAAAGATTTATGAAGTATTTGTAATAATTTTAGTAATAATTTTATAAAACGTTTACGTCGTTTAGCTAAAACAATCACAGCTTGTGAACAGGATGGAGATTTTTACCTACGTATTTGTAAACAAGATCATAAAATGTCAGCCAAAATCATGGAATTTATCTTGGGAACCATACTTTAAAAGAATGTTCTCTCTCTCTCTCTCCCTCTCTCTCTCTCTTTCTGTCCATTTCCTGTCCTGCTTTATCACTTCCAGGTTCGTGGTGCACCTTCAGGCCTCTGGCTGTGCTCATTAAAAACAGTTTTTCCCATCAATACTCGCTCGATTTGACAAAATCAAGATCTCACGTTTGGCGTAATATTACAAGGGAAACATTGAGCGAACGAGTCGCCCTGAACGACTGGAAATAAAACTCGGTCGAAGCCCTGGCCTGAAACCCGATCTCAGCGTCCCGTGCCACATTTGGTTTTCATTATTTTGCTCGAAAATTTAACAATAGCACCCAGGGATTAAGTCATGGGGCAGGGTGCAGCCAAGCCAAACATCCTGCCTCCTCCAGAAAAATGGAGACTGATGAAAAAGGGAAACAGGTGGAAGAAGCGCTCTTTGTATGTTTTTTCTTGAACCGAGGTTCCTCGTGTAGGTGTCATGCACCGCGTTCGCCTTCAGCTCAGGACACGCTTTTGGCAGCAATAACCGTGTGAGAAACATGCTGGAAATAAAAAAAATTACAAGAACCCAAAACAAAGAGTGTTTCTTTGCACTGAACAAACATTCGTTTTCTGCTTTTTCACAAAGGAAATGATAATATTTCTTCTGTGATGGAAAAAAAATCCAATTCATGAGATGAAGAGATGACGATGAAGTGCAGGGTGTGATCTGAAGCTAGAACAGTGGTGATGGGAAGCAAGCATTGCTCTAATCATTTAAAATAATAATAATAATAATAATAATAATAATAATAATAATAATAATAATAATAATAATAATAATATAAACCTATAGTGCATTAATATTTAACAAGGTCATGGTCTTAATGCTGGACTAAAATCAATATTATTTCTTTTTCTTTTTGTTTTCAAACAAAAATGTCATTAAAATAATTTGGGGTAAAAAAACTGCTTCAAAAAGCAAAAATGCAAAAAGCAAAAATTTCAAATAAATAAAATGACTGTAAATAAATAAAAATACTGATTTCAGTCATGCATTAATATCCCAATTAATATCCCACAAGATTCTGGATTAAAATCAGTATTGTTTTTGTTTAAAAAATCTAAATACTTGCTCTTGACTAAACTCGGAATATTATTTATTTAAATTATTATAAATTTTTTTCTTTAAAAAAAAAAAAAAAAAGACTTTATTTTACAATTAATATTAAATTGTAAAAAAAAGACTTTATTTTACAATTAATATTAAATTATTTACTTTAAATACATTTTAAGAGAAATTTAATTAAAAGTTTAAATCTATAATCTACAATTATTTTGCCATTTCAAAATTATCTAATAAATGGATTTTTGTACATAAAATGAATTTTTGTTGTGAAGGTGCTGCTGCTTTTCACCTGAGCTGTGAAGACACGTTGAATGCAGCATTTCTCCTCATATGATTCAGTAACACCTGTCATTACTGGTGTTATCAGTCTAATCAGCACACACACACACATACACACACACACACACACACGACAGAAGAGTCAGCACAACACGATCCGCCACATGATCATAAATTTACGGTGTCTTCGTGGCCATTCTACGGCTCTAAAGCTCACCGACGATGATGATGGATCGCTTCGTACTTTCGAACACCTGCTGAGGGACTTTTGTGCTCCGTTCTCGTGTAAATTTATCAGCTCTTGCTCCAATATTCACCCTTTCCTCGCAGAACCATCAGTTTGCACAACACATGGTTTTCATAGTTACTTAAATGGCTCAAATGTGGCTCATAGCTGCTCAATTTTTTTTTTACCTACTTAACTTTTATTTTTCTATGTTTCCTGCTTTCCCTGTAGTCTATGATGTCACATATTTTATTGAAACTATAACATTTCTCATTTGTTTGTCTCTGTTTTTTTAAACGTTCAGTTTCTTCAATCAAAAAATTCATAAAGATTTCTAGAAAGCTAACCATTGTATGAAAACGTTGCAAATGCGTTCTACGAGGAACGTCCTCAGAATGTTCGTTGACGCATTCATTTCCGTAACGTTCTCACTTCTGTGTATTTCAAACGGCAAATGAGGAAGAGGAGGGACTGGATCCACATCTGTTTATTGTCCTTTAACAGCATGTACGAAGTGTTTTACTTCAAATTCGCCAAAACTTTGTAAAACATGAATTTATGTTCAAATCTACCACATTATTGCAGCTACAAACTAAAAAGTTCCTAAAACAATACAATAAAGCTTGTAAAATGTTTGTGCACCTCCTTACAAAAAAAAGCTAAATAATCATTTAAACAAAAGTGTCTTTTACTACTGAAACAATAACATTGGATTCTTATAAAATTATCGAGACGCCTTTCATCGTCTTTTACAGCTTACAAAATAGCACTTGATGCAGCACATAAATGAGTCATTTTATCACACTTTATTTTAAATAAAAACAACCTTTTAGTTAAGTCCTTGAGTTCTAGTGTAATAAAAATCATAAACTTACAGCTTCAGTTAAAGCACTTTATTAAAGTATTCCAAAATTTCATCCATGGATAAATCCACTCTTTGAGATAACGTCTCAGATTAAGATGCGTCTCACCCGACTGTCTCAGACGGGTCAGAATGATGAGTTAATTACCAGTGTCGTGTTAAATTATTTAACTCTAATGTCTGTTTTTAGAGTTTATTGAAGTGCAGTTCATCTCTGTCCTTGGGCTATGAAATGTATTCTGAAAGCTCTTGAGCATCATTTCTTCGCCTCTTTTCCTTGTTGGAATCTGGTGTGAGAAGCCTCCACCATGTGAATCTGACATTTAATAAAAAAAAATAAAAAAAAAAGTTTTTTTCCTTCACATGGTTTCATATGGCTTGTTCTCAGCATCTTACACACACTCACACTCTCTCGTTTGTGTTTTTAGCTAAATCAGCCGTAAACCACCCGCACCACCAAGTCCTTTTAGACACGGCTCAGACTCTTTTCCGTTCCTTATAAAACATTAACTGCAGAAACCCTTAATGAAACTGCATTAACTGACATTTTTTTATTTTTTAGAGCTGTTTCACTTCCTCCACAGCTCAGTAGCGAGAGACAAAACTCTTGGCATTGTTCGACACAAGCTGAACCGTGGGAAAGGCTCCAACACACTGAGGCCCACGTTCCTCAAGGCTGCATTTTAAATGACTGAACAGTTTTTTTTTTTTGGTTAAAAAGCAGGTAACAATTTAAAGTTTGGAGGTTCAGAGATCCTCAAGTCTCTGTAAATGTACATGAAATAAAGCTCATCTAGAGCTAACTTGTTTCCTATGACAGAATCCTAAGCTGTAAAGAATCACTATATTCTCTACAGTACAGTGTTTATATCCGTCAGATACTTTCAACATGTTCCTGCCCAGAACTCTGAGAAAAATCTACTGTACTGGCAGATGATACTTTTCCAACAGATCGAACTCATTAGCTACTGTAACATTGTTGAAACATTACAGTAAAACAGCCGAGATCATTCAACAAAAAAAAAAAAAAAACAAGCCTCTATAAGCGTACCTTTTTTGTTGTCGTTGTTTATCTATTTTTTTTCCAAGTCTTCTTATTAATTTGTCATTTTAAAGTAAAAGTACACAAATTATCATTTCAGCATAGAATGCTACACAATTCTAGCAAGCCAGACAACAATAACTAGCTTGTTAGTGTTTGCTAGCTAGCCAGATATTAAAATGTTAAATTTGAGTTTAAGCTAGACATTGCTAGCCAGAGCTTTAGCTTAAGATGCTAGCCAGATATTCAATTTTAAACAGGAAGTAAAGCTACAGTAGACAATGCTAACTAGCCAGATATTAAATTCAAAAGTGAAGGTAAAACTGCACAATTCCAGATACTTATTGTTTGCTAGCTAACCCATTTTAATTGACTACGCTAGCTGTCCAGAGATTTGTAGTATAGGTGGATTTGCTGTGTAATGACCAAGCAGACGTTTCCTGATACAACAACAAAAGTTTAAATAACCATGCTAATCAAGCTAATCACAGGTGTGAATCATAATAAGTAACGAGGGAATTTCAGCGACTAGTAGACAAAGGCAGCTAGTTGTGAGGTTGTGATGCATCCTGGGAAATTAAGTTTATTGCTGTAACTTGACAAAAAAGCCATTTTTTTCACGTTGATAATTTTTTAACTCTAAAACACATTATAGCACACAATAATTTATTTTCATCAGTATCGGCTCCTGTAAACATACCGTCTTGGACTCTGTAATAAGTGCAGAGTTACTGTTTAAATTTTTTTCCCATATATGTGCACAAAGTAGGAAATTCCCCAATGCTGTAAACGTTACGTGTGAAAACATCACTGTTTCATGACGGTCGAGTTTCAGCGCGTCCTCGGCTATCAGGCAAGATATCAAGACGCAGACGGTTGAGTCAACATACTGAACATCTATGAATCAAGTGGGTTAACTAAATAAAACCAAACAAATAGGAAACTAGACCTCGGAAATCAAAAGCTTATATGTGGACAAGAACGATGCAAGACTTCGTAGCAAAAAAAGAGACGCTACACTATTTCCTCTCAATCTAGAGATCTAACAATCTAACAGCTCCAGTTGGATTCCGATTCATGAAGATTTTGGACCTTCAAACAGAAGATAAACTCCATGTGGTCTTTGACGACAACAACCTCCTCATCAAAACACAATTGTCGGACCGTATGTGAATGTAGAAAGTTTTCAATCAGTTTATAATCACACCCTCAAGAGTCACCTAAATGAGGATAAGGTTCCCTCATATTGAGTCTGGTTCCTCTCAAAGTTTCTTCCACTTCCATCTAAGGGAGTTTTTCCTCACTACAGTCGCCTCAGTCACCTCAGACTTGTTCATTAGGGATAAATATAAACACATTTAAATATAAGTCTAATATTAATCTTCATTCATTCATTCATTTTCTAGCGCTTATCCAAACTTCCTCGGGTCACGGGTCTCAGGCGTCATCGGGCATCAAGGCAGGATACAACCCATCGCAGGGCACACACACACTCTCATTCACTCACGCAATCACACACTACAGACAATTTTCCAGAGATGCCAATCAACCTACCATGCATGTCTTTGGACCGGGGGAGGAAACCGGAGTACCCGGAGGAAACCCCCGAGGCACGGGGAGAACATGCAAACTCCACACACACAAGGTGGAGGCGGGAATCGAACCCCCAACCCTGGAGGTGCCCCCAATACTAATCTTGAACTTTTTTATAATATTAAACTTTTTGTACTATATTTCTTGTTAAAAGTGCTATACAAATAAAACTGAATTGAATTGAAAACTGAATTTGAAACTGTTGTATATTTAAACTAAAACACTAACACAAAACAGGCGAACATGTTAAGTAGCAATAATCAACACCTGTTTTTTTTACGTGATGATCATTTCTTCTTTGTAGTCTTCTTCTTTCACTCGTTACACTCGTTATATTTCAGAAGATGACGTGAGAGTGTTCAGTACACAGCAATGAAGAGAAACGTGACGAATCACATCTTTAAACATGTTTTTTTATTTTCCCTGGACATTTACTTAACATTTGAGGATAGCTGATAGTGCATGACCTGAGTGTTCGGTGTCTGTGTGTGTTCTTTGGCTTTGTGTGTGTGTGTGTGTGTGTGTGCGTGTATACAGTATGTGTGTGTGTGGGAAGGGAGATACGCAAGTCTCTGATACACACCCACACACTCGGCAGATAACACACAGGCTTCCTGTATGTCTGATATGACCTCTGATATCTAAGCATCAAAGTGTTAGTGAGGGCTTTAGAGTTCAAATGAAGCAATGTTGTGCTTTTTGGATGCACGTGCACATGTGTATACACACACACACACACACACACATACAAAGTGAGCAGAATGAGAGAAAGGGCCTATTGTAAATTTCCATGAACTGCTTCGTATTCATGTTTTTTTTTTAATCTATAAATTCCGACTGAATCTCGTTCAGTCCTGCTATTAAATTGTCTTTATTAACTTAATTTGAATTCAACAAATTTATAAATTATTATTAGAGCTATGATGATTTGAAGGTTTTCAGACAAAAATAGCATGCGAATTTGAATTACTTTTTTTTTAAATCATATTTATTTACATTTTAAATAAATACTTACAAAAATACTTGGAATGTTGTTTTTTTTGATAGAATAAAAGAAAATTACGTTGTTGTTTTTTTTTAGTTAATCAGTTTATCAGTTTATGGAATATAAGGATGATAAACTAGCATTTGAGATACAATTACAAAACATTAAAGATTGTTTTTAGGTTCTGAGAACAGGGAAATTTACAAAATAAAACAAGGCCAAATTGAAAAAAGCATCAGACAATGTTAAGAGTAGTGAATATTTCTTTTTATGGAACTACAAGGGTTACGTAAGTTCATCCATGCTAGCTAGCTAAAGTTCTAGCAGTATCACTATGCTAAGCTGTTAACTCACATACACAAACTATACTTGTATTTGCTGCAGCTTTCAGTGTCAGTTAGTTTGTGTGTGTGTGTGTGTGTGTGTGTGTGTGTGTGTGTGTGTGTGTGTGTGTGTGTAAGGATAAAGGGCTGTTTCCTTATTAAATGTTTTATTTCTATTTGTATTTTTGTCTTTTTTTATTATGATTGTATAATTAAAAAAAATACAATTGAGTAAATTTAATGAATTGTATTATTTATTATTGCTGATTATATTTAAGTTTCTTTTTATCTGTTAGTTACTACACCAACAGTATATTTAAAAAGAAAAACAAGACTTGAATGATTCTAAATTTTTTTAATGTATTTTTTTCTCTCTTGATTTTTTTAATGTCTTTTAACTTAATAAGCCAGCCAGGTCTGGAACTAAATAACACATTTTACTTGTACTGTATTTATCTTGCTTGTTTGTTTGTTTGTTTGTTTGTATGTCTTATTGTGTTCAATATTTTTCATGTCTTTTTTTTGTATTTTACTGTCTTTTTTAGTTACTATAGCAGCACAACCTGGAATACTCAATAAGTAAGTAAGTAAGTAAGTAAATAAATAAATAAATAAATAAATAAATAAATGTCTGACTATTAAATTAATTTGCAGGGTTTTTTTTAAACTTAATGTCTTTTCTCTCAGCTTTTTTTGTTACAATGGCATTTAATTTGCAATTTGCGGTTAATTAGTTATTTGATTTTTTTATTGACGTATTATTTTTCCTTCTGTTGCATTTTAATGTTTTTTTTTTTTTTAATATCTCTGCTAATTTGATTTTAACGGCCAAGTTAACCATTGCTACAAAAATAAACCGTCTCATCGTTGTCATTAAAGCATCCGTTTTCAACGACAGTGTTTTTTTTTTATTTTTTGTTCAAGCCAAATGTAATCTTTATTAGTCTGTTTCTGTACAAAAAACCACGGAATCACAGAAAGAAAAAAAAGAAATAAAGAAAAAAAAAACATGCATTTATGTACAGCACATTTATGTGTGAGAAGAGACGAAAGGGTTCTCCTCGGTTCTAAAGACATTAATTAAACATTGTGCTTTTGATATACTTTCAATATATTTCAATATTTCACAAAGATCAGAAAGCAGGACCTCTACCCTTTGCAACATCGGCAAATAAAAAGGAAAAGAAAAGTCGAACCCGGCGTTCTTACACCCGAAAACGCAACACGATGACAGGATAGACAGGAAGTGTGTATTGTGTTTGGTGTGTGTGTGTGTGTTGTGTTTGTATCATGGCTCAATGTGTGACAATTCTTTTTCACACGAACAGAACATAAATACTCATGACTCGATTCCAACAGTAAAGTTCTTCTCGTTGAGGCAAATCAGTACATTTCTTTTAAAAGATATATTTCATGTACTCACTCATCAACTCACCCTAATCTTATTTTGTTTAATATGATTTTACATCTAAAACTGACCTGTACATATATTTATTTATACCTGCACCATTTCAATTCGGCCTCGGAGATGACGGCATACGAATAAAACCTTCGATAGAATCTGAAAAATACGGTAAAATAAATAACTTTATTAAAAATGTTTTCTTTTTTATTAATATCGATCTCAGTGGGTGATCTTGTAACGTCAAGAAATTCGTACCTTAAAATGATTGTTTTTTTTCTCCCTAGCTAAAAAACATGAGGAAAACCACACGTGCCTCAATGTTTGTCTTTTGTTAGCAACAAGCCAAACAGCTACCGGTGATGTCTGACGTATTTTTATTTTACTTTATCGTAGATGTTCTAGATTTTAATTATGCTGCGAGCTGCCATTTGGATTTGATGTCACTTCCTGAACTCGGAGTCGAAGGACAAGTTACGAATTTTAGCCGACATGCTAAAGAACAAGCAACACAAACAATGTTTGTCTCTATGGCAACAGCTGCGGACTTTTTAGCATTAATTTACACTCAACTATCGAGATGAATTATTTTCGAAATAAATTAAAGATTATAGTATTTCCAATGAAATTCTTGTGTTGTTGATTAAAACGTGCATTATATCACAGAATTTGACTTTTTTTTTTATAGTCGCAAATCTTTATTGGCATATGTTTTAGTTTAGCATTTAAAATTATGCTAATGGTTAAATTGTAAATTGGAACATACAGTAGCAGCCAGAATTCTTACTTAAAGTTTCACCCGCTGAAATCAATTTCTAAAATAAAGGCGTTAAAATCCAAACCATTTGAAATATCCCAAACGCTATTTTTTTTCTAGCTTCATTTGGACGTTGCTCTATTTAGCTAGGTGTAGTTGTATGTGAACAAACACTGAAACAGGTACAGATGGACAACAACGTGTCATCAACTTGTGAGCTCGAGATTTTCAATCACGGCATTGTTGAATCATGAGTTCTGATTGGTCGGAATTTTGTGGGCTCGTTTTGCTGTTGGCAGACGTTTGGTAAGCGTTTACGGAACGAGTCTCCAGTGTCAGAGGTAAAGATGGTGTTTTATTCCTTACATAGCAGACGATGTTTACATAATAGACAAAAAAGCTATAGATATTTTTTTCTATTATTTCATTCCTATGGCCCACATTAGATGTCTATCTAGTTTGTCTTTTATCGTATCATAATGTCTAATGACAGTTTTAATGGCACGCTGTTGAGAAAATTTTCATAAGCTGCTTCCTTATTAGGTTGGAAGATCGACAAAAATACAGTGTTTCTGTTGTTCCTTTAAACTTCCATCTGCTGAATAAATCATATGAAATATCACTAATGTGCTGGGTAACAACATGGTGGAAATTTTTTAATAAGGTGTAGCCACAACAAAAGCTCATTTCTATAGTGCGAAATCTATAGAATTGTACAAGCGTAGCTACAAGAACTGAATTTCAAAGTCAAATATTTAGCGTAAAGTATAATTACCACTTTTTACATTTCAGTTTTCTGTAGCTACAATATCGATCAAGACCACAAGATGCTTTGTGCGGCCTCAATATGCTAATTCCTGGGTGGACCCAAAAGTTAAAATAAAAATATCCACCATGCCGTAACCACCTCCGAGTCTCCATTTGCACCCAATGAGATTTGATCTTTACTTTACCGAAAAAACGCTTTATGCAACCAAATTAGTAAAAAAATCAATAAAAAAATCTGAATGGATTTCAAAACCGTACGACTTCCACTCAGAATCTCAAGTTATTTTGCATTAAACGATTTTTGCTTACGCACTTACCGCTGCTTTTGTGCAATGATTCTGAAAGTTAGATTTTAAAACTGATCTTTTTCATATACTTCGCATTTCATTTTGCACCTAAATGAAAATTTTGCCACCCAATTATCGATTTCTCTGAACCTTTTTAACCAAGTATTATATTTAAATGGGCTGAACTTCTAGGTTTGATTTTAATCAACTCTACACTGATGCTGTTCCTAAAAACCCATCTCACCACTATGACCTTAAAAGATTTTGCATGGAAACATTTTAGAAATTTTATCTAAGAAACAAAATGACTCCAATACACTGGTGCATATTTGTGGAACCTGCGTTTTTGTTTGTTTGTTTTTGTTTGTTTTGTTTTTTTGTCTAACATTGTTTGTTACTAATATAAATTGCTCTGGTCAGTTTCCCCAACGAAAGCAGTGCAGTTAGAAAGAATGATGAACATACACATTTTTGTCACAAGAACTCGCAGGACAAGGAAGGCGATGAACGAGAACATGAACAAATATGCTGTTTACAAAAAGAAAAAGTGAAATACACAAAAAGTGTTCTTTTTTCCTTTACAGAAGTGGTAAAGAGTTTTTTTTTTGTTCGTTTGTTTTTTTAAACAAAAAAAACAGGTGACCTGATATGGAATTTTTCTATTTTTTTTTGTTCATTTTGTTTAGTTTTTACAAAGAAAAAAAAAGAAAAGTTTGACTTTTCACACTTTTTTTTTACAAGATCTAAAAGGTTTTAAGACATCAAGAGATATGTGATACTATAATTCAGGCCTAAGTCACCAAAGAAATCTCAAATCTCAAACATACTTTTTTTTTTATAAATACATACAAAAGAATTCCACAAGAAGTTCAACATTAATGTCTGGTACCTAAATGTGAATAAAGTTGCAGAAAGCATTCCTGGTTTAACTCTAGCGATCCACACACCTGCGACTCTAACGTACCTACACACTCATCGACTCAGCATTCTAAAAAGAAAAAAAACAAACAAAAACAAAAAACAAAGACTCTGAACTTTGTGCATCTGTATCAGGTTAGTAACATCGTTCTTGAAATGACATTTATTTCAATGGTAGAAAATGAACATGTAGAAACCGACGTTGGCAAGACTTCGTACGAACCGATGAAACAATTTCAACCAGTTCGCGTTAGCATAAGAAGTGGAAAGAAGTTAGCACTTGCAGCTTTCCTCATTTCTCAACCTGGATTTTTATCTTTTACTTTTTTCAATAAGATTATTCCCTTTTTTCACTTGGCTCGCTCCATCATTACCCGATGAAGTTCACGAATATGAACTAAAATGAAACAAGATCGCTCCGCATGCAAATAAAAAAAAGTCTGGAGCCAAGCCGAGTGTCACAGCTGCACTTTTCCAAGCGGTTCAGTTTGCGCTGAAATCATCTCCAATCTAGCTGCCTTCGCATTCGTGGCTTTGGCTGCCATTTCTTTACAAATCGAGTCCAGGAAGATGCCGATCGAAAGGTAGTCGATCCAACAGAAGACATAAACAAAATTTTTTTGTTAGTCTTTATCTTTTTTTTTTAATGCACTTTGTCCAGGTTGTGGAAAAGATTTCCGTGATTAAAAAAAAGAAGAAAAAAAAGAAGAAAAATTCCTCCATTTGATGAGGATGATGATGATGATGAAGTTGTGAGGATATTTACTAAGATGACGTTTGAGTCGGTGAGTTCTTGAGAATCTTGAAATTTTATATTCATCAGTGAGCCAAAAAACTCTCTTCCTGCTTCACATGGGAGGGACGATGAGACCAGCCATGGCTGCAAAACAAGACACAAACACAATCAGCGACTAGCAACACACTTTTGATTAGTAATTTTTGATTAATTAAAAATTTGTACTTTTGTACTTATAAATGCTAATATATAATTGGTTGAGGTGAGATCATGTATAAAATTTTACATTTTTGTCATCCAAACATTGATTGACATGTTATTACATTATTATGGGAAATGCAATTAAAAAAAAATCATATTCTCAAATTTACATTTTAGTTCTCAAAACAAATCACATAATATCAATATTAACTTATTGAAAGTATAAAAAACATGTTTGTATTTTAATTAATTATATTGTTTTGGAATCTAGAAAAAACTGTAAAGGTATTGTTTAAACAAACAAAGTATGGCATTTAATTGCATTCTTTTTAAAAGAATAAATGTAAAAAAATGCTTTTACATTTTATACAATTACAAACATTTCTATATGTTTAAACCCAAATTTTACAATTAGAATAAGAGATTATAGATAGATTATGGCAGAAAATTTGAAAATAATCATATTAAATTGTAAAATTAATTACAGAGAAATGTAATTTTTTTAAGCAATAAATTGGCCAAATTTTTTGTATATCAATTTATCAACTTTCATCTATCAATTCTGTGGATAATATAATAAAAATCATGTAAAATGAAACTTATCACAATAAGAGTTTTGGGAAAAATATGGTTATGGATCAACATTAACCTTGAAAATTTGGAGAAAATTCAGTGTAAAATTTTGTCGTTTTTTTTTTATACAGAAACATCAATCCCTGCGAAAGTGACAGATCAGGAAATGAATCTCGTAGTTATGGATCAACTTTGACCTTGAATATTTCTGTACGGTGTATTTTTTCTGGTTTTGATTCATTTTTGTCGATAAGGACGATATGAGCCTAGGTGTTCTAGGATCATTCTCATTGGCTGAGAGGCAGGAGAGGGGTGGGGTTGCTCACCCTGTAGACTGCTCCCATTGGTGCTGGTGCAGGTGGGGGGCGGGGAGGTCTGAGGCCGCACGACGGGGGCGAAGGCGCTCTTCTGTTTGACTGCAGAGATCATATGAAGAGGAGAGAATGAGGAAGATGAAGTAATGGAGGGGTAGAAAGAAGAAGTGATGGATGCAAAAAGGAAAATGCAAAAATAAAAAGATGATGAGGATGAGGATGATGATAATGATGATGATGAAGGATGAAGAGGGGAAGGGATTGTAACTCAAACAGACACACATGCAGGTGTCCACACGCACACAAACACACACAGGTGAAGGAATGAGTGAGTAGGTGATCGGGAGGACGCTCATGCTGGTTATTAGGGCTCGGATGAAGTGCAAAGGTACGACTGGAAGGGAGCAGGAGGATGGGGATGCGAGAGGATGCTACCGGAATGGCAAAGTTGATCCATAACTCACATAATCCAAAAGTTACATCTTTTTAGAGAGCATCACATACAATTCTTAAAAAATAGCTCACATTTAACTCAGCATTCATGAAAAAAAAACAGCTTGTCTTTCAATACAGTCACACAGAGAAGAAAAGGAAAAAGGAAAAGCATGACACCAAACATGCATTCTCATTTTCTTATAACAAAAAAAACTACCTGGTGAATCTACCCACGATGCATGATTGCGTTTCAGAATACAGATTAGCCAAAAGCCCATTCCTCCTTGAAATGCTAAATCTATTTTCTCAGCCAAGTCCTATGCGCTAAAAGCAAATGAAATAAAACCCTGTCGCTTTGCTCGCCACCGTGTCTGCCAACCAAATGCCAATCAAATGAAACACGAGTACTGTGGACGGAATATATGAACTGAGTTACAACAACTCCAGTACTTAAATGCACAGCTCCATTACCCAAGAGGGCGTATTACGCATACAGCCCATTCCGACGTGCCTAAGTAGAAGCATGTTGTTTGAATTTCATGCAACTGACATATAAAGGACTAAATTATAAAGCAATGTGAAAGAAAAATCAACACTGGCAGCTAGGGTTCAAGGTAGACAGCAAGCCGCATGAGAGGCATGTTAAAGTGTTAGTGAGGATGACGATGGGGAGGAAGATGAGAATGAGTGGCAGTAAATAGCGATGGCGAGAAGCCGAAACCGTCTCTTCCAGGTCTAGCAACCAGCTAAACAATATTAGATATTGTAGCCTCCTTGTAGAGGCACCCAAGCTTTGGACATAGGAAATGAGTCTAATCCTATCAGATATCAGATACAGACCAATGTGTCTAGATTAATTATCAAACCACACCTGAACCTTTAAATTACTGATGCACCAGTACAACTATATATGTACAGGTAAACTTGAAAAACACCTTAATAGGTTAAGTACTGGAAACATATACAGTAGTAGATTACAAAAACTTCTGTGCCCATAGACTAAATTATATTACAGAAACACCTGTACAGGTAAAATACAGGCAGCACCTACTCAGGTAGACTATAGACATGTCGATATAGGAAAAATACTAAAACACCTGCTCAGCTTAACTACAAATAAATACTGAAAACAACCATTCAAATAAACAACATCACTTGTACAGACAGACTACAACAACCATTGTACTGGTAGACTACAGAGACACTTTTACAGGTAAAATACTGCAGCACCTAAAGTACTCAGATAGACTAGAGAAACATGAAGGTAGGAAGAATACAGAAACACTCAGATCGACAACAAGTAAGGTACTGAAAACACCTGTACAAGTGGACAAGACGTCCTGCTCTGGTAGACTACACTAAAACCCATCCCAAGTAGATTTTACCAGGAGTGTAGGTTATAGAAGCACATGTATAGGAAAACTACCAGTTAACTACAGTATGGCAACACCTGGACAGGTAGACTAAAAAGCTACCTGTAGCACCACTTGTGCAAATGATGTACCAAAACCTGTAACATTTGCTTAAGAACACTACATAAGCACCTTAACCAGGATACTATACCTGTACCTGTACAATACCTGTAGGTCTAGACTCTAGAATCTAGAATCTGTCAGCTACAGCTGTAAATCAACTGTATAGCCATGCTGCTATTGATCTAGGGAATCTTTATTGTTGTACAGGTAGACTACAACAACACTTGAACAGGTATTCTACAGAAATACTGCTATTAATAGCAATAGTATTAATAGTTGCTGTGTTGGTCCTTTATAATGCCAGGGTCATGTTTACTCACTTGCGTAGGGTGAGTTGGCAGTGGATCCATTAAGGAAGCTGGGTGAACCAGGCACACCGAGGTTGGTCATGCCGGCGGCTCCGTAGCCGTTCATGGTGGAGGTGATGGTGTTGTAGTTGGACTGCTGAGGCGTGGAGCTCGGCACGTATCCACGAGGAGACACGCTGTTGGAGTTACGTGAATAACCTACAGCATGGGACACAGGCAGCAGGTTTAGAACAGACTTTGTTTTTAGAACTAAGTATGTTGATATAGTACATTTTTATAAGCCATGATAGCCGAATGTATGCACTGAGGACATGTAGGCCTAACCAGGACACACCGTTCGGATGTGTGTGTCAGGGGAGAGGGGGAAAAAAGAGAGAATGAAAAAGAGTGTCAGTGTTGCCCTTCCACTTATCCTCCTAACATGTGTTTCCCATTCTCTCTGTCTCTGTCTCTTTCTCTTTCTCGCGCTCTCTCTCTCTCCTCATGTCCTGCTGAATTTCTCAGCAGGAAGGCCACTGATGGAGTGCTGGCCTGCTGGCTGAGTGTCAAGAAGAAACAGAGCGCCAAGACACACACACACACACAGATGCATGAGCTCAAACTAAATCCAAGCTTGCAGAGTCTTCACATTGTCCAAATCCTGAATACTGACAGGTGGAGCTGGACTATCTCATGTGTGTTCAGTAATCTGATCTACTTCATTCTTATACAATGACAGCATATGAGAACATGGCACCTTGACGTCCACACACACCTTCTCAGAGGTCATAGCATGGATGCTTGCACACAGGACAAGAAGTAAAGTGAAAAACATGGATGTCATCATGCGTTACTTCATTCTTGAGATGTGGAGATAATTAAATAATGCTTTAGAGATGAAGCAATATCTTTAAAATAATAGTGTGGCCAAATTTTACCCCAAGATCGGCCAATATGGTTATGAGAACTTCAGTTCCTTAGTTCTATGATTGTGCAAAACATATCAGGGAAGCTATTATAGCTACTAGTTTTGCACTGCCTAAATCATCATAAAATGATTAAATAGTATCAGAAACATTGATTTTGAATCCTGAATTTTGATTAGATTTTGTCATAATATAAGAAAATTTCGCAGACCGAAACAGTACCTGCAAAATTCTCAGCCTGTTGAAAGAATCTTTCATCTGGCCACAGGCTTCAGAATCTTAAAGGCTGCTATCTCATTGGAGATGTATAATGTAGTACATGTATTAACCAATGAACATTTGATAGTGTTATGCTTTTAAATGTTACTTGAGACTTTTGAGCAAAAATGGTTGGTTGTTTGCAACGTCTCAAATAGACTGACCTTCTCTAGTGATGAAAGGTACCATAGCTGGTACAAACTGGTTATAAGACTAGCATAACCCTTGAGAAAATAAATCTACATTTTTAGTTCTTTTTAACATGGTTTGTTCAAAAGATCAATCGCTTAGTATATGGTTTAAGAAATCAAAAGCAGTAGTAAGAAAACAAAAGAAGAGGAAATGGCAGACAAAACAGAACCAACTGTTTAAATCAGACTATAGAACTATAACACATACAGTACAAAGTATAAGAGCCCTTGTGTGCATGTGTGTGTGTGTGTTGTGTGTGTGTGTGTGTTTGGGTGCCTTTATTCTCTTTTCCCATGACCTCATGGGGTTCTGTAGGTGTTCTTTCCTGTCTGAATGAGGAAAGCAGATGAGCAGAGAGAAGGATGAGCAAGAAGAGAGAATGAGAGAGAGAGAGAGAGAAGCATCAAGGGAATGAGTGTTTTTTTTCTGTCTCCCTCCATCTCCTCTCTCCTCCTCTATCATAAACGGAATGATCTGTTCATCTCTCTCTTCCTGTCAGTGTGAGACAGAGCTGGTAAATGAAGAGAACCATGGCTCCTCTGTTCGGATATTGAAACAATTGCCTTCTCTTACACACACTTCCTTGCATTACATAGTTATGGGGACAGAATGTCCTTAAAATCTTGTATGTTTCTTTCACAAATTTGTATCGCATGGGACTAATTAAAAATGAGGTAATAATTACATTGTCCTCTATAAGTGTCACTGCATCATCCTTAGGGGAAGCAGGATTGTTGTCCAGACAACGACTACAGTCCCCAGGACACTTATGTGTCCCCATAAATGGATGGAAAAAATTACACACACACACAAACACACACTATTACACTATTTACAATCAATTCTGAATCCTAACCTCTGGAACATGACCAGACCTCAATCTCTGGAACCCAAACGGTAACCTCTGGAACCTGATCAGATTGAACCTTTGGAGCCCAAGCAGTCCATAACCTCTGGAACCCAAACAAACATTAACCTTTGGAACTTGATCATGCATTAAACTCTGGAACCCAAATCTTAACCCCTGGAAACTGATTAGACATTAAATTCTGGAACACATAACTTAATCTGGAGCCTGATCAGACTTAACCTCTGGAAACAAATCTGACGTTAACCTCTGGAACCCGAATACTATCCTCTGGAACCTGATCAGATTTGTCCTCTGGAACCCTAATAGACCTTATCCTCTGGAACCTGATCAGATATATCCTCTGGAACCTGATAGCTTGTAACCTCTGGAACCTGATCAGACTCTTGAACTCAAATCTTCATCGTTGGAACCTAATCAGACGTTAAGCTCTGGAACCTAAAGCTTAGCATCTGGAACCCAAAGCTTAAGCTCAGCACCTCTTACTCTCAGTAACTTAACCTTAACCTCAGCCACTCCAGCCTTAAACACTGTTACACTAATGTTTATCTGTTTCGGTTCTTTGGCACTTTCCTTTATAGGATCTGTTAAAAGTCCCAGCAGTACCAAAAGCTATCTAGTATGCCTTGGAAAAATTTTTCACTCACAAGCAACTAAATGCAGCATGAATAGCTGTGTGTGGGAAAAGAGAAGGTTGTCAGACACAGTGTGTAAACACTGTGATTTTTTTATTCACACATCTTTGGCATATTTCCACTTATTAACAGCAACCTTCTCTCTCTCTCTCTCTCTCTCTCTCTCTCTCTCTCTCTCTCTCTCTCTCTTTTGCTCACACACATACACAGACACACACAGACATATACATACACGATACACACAAACAGTTCCATGCGTGTTTCACGAGAGACGCTTATGATGAGTGGCAGCTCTGAAGCCTATGTGTGACAGGCATGTCAAAACAATGCGACTTAATCTCTCTCTCTCTCTCTCTCTCTCTCTCTTTCTCCAACCCTCATCCCAGTACTCATTCATCACACATTATCTCTCTCTACAAATAAATAGATACATACCAATATTTGTTTATGCAAATAAACGTCACAAAGTCAGCAGCTTGAAAAAAATGGCTGACAGGACTTTTACTATACTTTCACAAATAAAATAATAAACTCATGGTTATGTTTGTCCAATGCGTTTAGTCAGTTCATTGCTAGCTGGTTCATAACGATGAACTCACTTAATTTAATAGGTTTAATAGAAAAGCTTAATCGTTTCTATAGTAATGGCTCATCCTGAGATACTTAGACTTGAATTATGCTCCAAATAAATGAATAACCTAACTTTATTTAATTAGTTGTGTCACAGAATTTTAGTAGCTAGCTCACAATCCGTACAAGTAACTGTTAAAAAAAAAAAAAAATGAAAACGTGTATACAGTATTTACACGGTTGCAGACTCACGCTGGAGTTTTGAGTCTCTGTGGCCTTTGTAATGGTGATATATTGATTATAGAGTTTCTCAGTCCAAATGAACACACAAACACACACACACACACACACACACTCACCCTGGTCGGCCTGCGTGGCCTCAGAGATGTTGACGGCGAGCTGGCTGCTAAAGGAGTTCACTCCCATCATGCCCGAGTGTGCACTCGAGCCGGTCAGAGAGGGCAGCTGGTTATGGCTGCGTGGCACGCTGTACAGAGCCTCAGTGAGATCGGCCGCCCTCTTTAGGATGATCTCCTAAAGAGAGAGAGAGAGAGAGAGAGAGAGAGAGAGAGAGAGAGAAAGCATACTGTCAGTTCCAAACTATTGGCACCCTCTGTGCAAGAAGAAGAAGAATACACCATACATACCTGATTATTATGAGGCATTCCATAAAGAGCTTCCACCAGGTCTGCTGCTCTCTTTAACAGCACCTCCTGTACACACACACACATACACACACACACACACACACAAAATGTTTTAGCTAAACATTCTCCTCCAGTGTGATATGAATGAGTCGTATTTGCATTTTGAGATTGTTTAACTCTCCTGTCTGATGGCCCAAACTTTCTGTGACTTTTCTTAAAAAAATAAATAAAAAGGTTTAAAAAAAAAAATTAAAAAATTCGTACTCGTTTAAATCATCAACGTTAAAGCGAGTGACATACGGGTGCGGGATGGGGGTGTTAAAACACTGAAAGCATTAAAATGTAATTATTATCACAGAGACGGCACGGCAGATGCATTTCTCCAGCAACGATGTGACAAAGAGGGACAGAAAAACAGCTGTCTGCATTTCATTTACACCACACCCACACCCACACACACCCACACACACTCTCTAACCTGTTCTAAACATCATTGACTGTCATATTTATCTGCGTCCTTAAAAGCCCAAATCTTTATACATAATTCCTTGCATAAGTATTTACCCCCAAACACCCACAAAAAAACTCTTCTTTAGTATGTATTTTCTATCCCTGATTTTTTTTGTTCTTAAAGGCAAGTGCTTGTGATTACTGGTTGTAACAGTAGTGCATAGTGTAGGGAAACGGAAGGGGGTGCCAATACTTATACGGGCCGGTGTATTGTTGTACTGTAGATGAAATGTTAAGCTCTGTAATTGCACGATAATTATTTTTTTTAAACAAAGATCTGACACCAAAGATATTTTGTGTGAGAGAGTGAATTTGGAGAAAGGTGGAGTGTGTATGTTGGGTGTTGTTGGGTGTTGTTGCCTGTTGTTGTGTGCGTTGTGTTTTGTGTGTTTTGTGTGTTGTCCCTGATTAATCCTTTAATAATGTCCAAAATGGGCAACCACTCAAACCCTCACACACACACACACACACACACACACACACACACACACACACACATACAGAGTGT